>NC_071354.1:125196816-125491816 GCF_943734655.1 Sabethes cyaneus
TAAGCACAATAGCCCCTCCCTGAAGTAATACCGATAAGGTGGTTCCAGGGGGGATTGAGGCTGGAGACACGAGTAGGGTTTTAGTGGGTCTGGATCCTCACGCCCCAGTAGGGGGTCGGGATACCAAACCCCACTCCCTGAGTTGTCTTCTCAGGTGTCTGATAGCAGATTTCCCTACTCGTTAAAAAAAAGGGCGTACGTATAGTTCCGGTGGTCATCTCAGCCACCGGAGTAGTGCCCTGTAGCCTACAACGTTCCCTGGAAGAGCTAGAGCTCCAAAAAAATTTGGACAATATTAAAAAAGCGGTGGTTCTTGAAACCTGTAATATTACGAGGAGGTTCCTGAATCACCACAATTAAACACAACTGGAGCAGACGTAACAAAAAAAAATGTGAATGAGAACCACAGAGCCTAACCCCTCTTGGCATAAAGAAGCCCGAGGGTAGGTGAAAGTTTCCAGCATTTTTGCTGAGAAGTGCCAAAACTCTATAATAATAATAATAATAATAATAATAACAATAATAATAATAATAATATCCGCTGCTACTACGTTTGCACGAGGTTGGAGACGGATATGTCCGGCAGACCAATGATGCTGGACATGTTCAATTCCCTTGATTTGCTAACCAACTTGATCGGAACAAACTGTACAGTCGACGACGAACAATACTGTCGAATAACATGCTCACTACCACAGAGCTGGATACCATCAAGTTGGAAGTGCAAAGGGAGCTCGAGGGAACAGGGAATAGATCGAGTGATACGTCGAGGAGGAGTTCTGTTGGAATAGATGCAGCAAGACGCGAATCAGTTGCATCTGTAAACACACCAGTTGGGGAGTCACACGTCCCAGGACAAGACATGGGTCGACAACAACAACAGCTGCGAGACGAACTAGCTTTCCAAATGGACGCAGCGGTTACACAATTTCGAGGTACAGATCCCCTATCTCGACACCGGATACCAAAGCTGCAGTATTCCTATCGGCTGACGAATGCAGTAAGCACTCTTAACGAGGGTATTTTGCCACGGTATTCTGAGGCCGCCGAGAACCTTGAGGAACTGCAGTGTATTGTTTATTCCGCAGCTGTAGCCGTTGTGAGGACTTTGGGTATGCGGACTTATCCCCAAGACATTGGTGAAAGTCGTGCACGTCCCAGTAAACAGAAGCCAGCTTGGATGCGACGATTGCAATCAAGAATTGCATCTTTGCGGGTAAAAATCGGTCGATTACCACAGTATACAAGGGGAAATCGATCGAGAAGGCTGGTTCGTCAAGTAATGGAAATTGTTCAACCCTCAGAGCTCCAAAATCTCAGTGAACTAAACGTCACGGAGATCCTCGACACCCATGTACTGCGGTTAAGTGCTCTTGCAAAGCGGATGCGACGTTATGTTGTATGCTCGAAACGGAAAGAACAAAACCGAATGTTCAACACTAACGAAAGGGAGTTCTATAACCACATCAGAAAAGAGAAACCCAACTACAGCGAAGGACGTCCGGAGATTGGCCAAGTTACACAATTCTGGGCCAATTTATGGGAGAACTCCGCTCAACACAACAATGATGGGATGTGGTTGGTAGAAGAGGAGGAAAATAGTGATGAAATTGATAGCATGGCCGCTGTAATATTGACCGCCCAGGATATTCGTGAGGCTACACGGTATACTAGGAATTGGGCCGCACCTGGACCAGACTTTGTCCACAATTTCTGGTATAAAAAGTTCTCTACAATTCACGGACGGTTAGCGGAATGCTTCAATATGGTCTTAAGAGACCCCCGAACACTCCCAGAATTCATCACTAAGGGGGTAACCTACCTTCTACCGAAGGACCGAAACACAGCTGACCCAGCCAAATACAGACCAATAACATGCTTGTCAAGTCTGTACAAAGTGCTATCGTCGGTAATTAGTAGTAAAGTGCAGGACCATTGTGATGCCAACGGAGTGATGACAGAAGAACAGAAAGGCTGCCGAAAAAACACACAAGGCTGCAAAGACCAAGTCATCATCGATGCAGTTATTGTTGGTCAGGCAAGCCAAAACAAACGAAACCTTGGTATGGCGTACATCGACTATAAAAAAGCATACGACTCCGTACCACACACGTATCTCATTAAGGTACTGGAATTGTATAAAATAGACGATGGCGTCATCAAGCTAATGAAGCATGCAATGAGAATGTGGAACACATGTGGAACACATCGACGGAGCAACAGTGTTACGGTCCAGAACTCTTAGCATAAGAAGGGGGATCTTCCAAGGTGACACCTTTAGTCCTCTATGGTTCTGCCTTGCGATGAACCCCCTTAACAGAACACTTAACCGAACCAGTTATGGCTACAAGTTGAAGAGTGGGACAACGAGAACAAAAATTACCCACACCTTCTATATGGACGATTTGAAGCTGTTTGCGGAAACGAAGGATCAACTGCATCAATTGTTGCAAGTGGTTTCGACGTTCAGCAACGATATCCGGATGGAGTTGGGCATCGACAAATGTCGACTCGTCAATATTCACCGGGGTAAAGTTATGGACGCCGAAAGTTTCCGCGTCAACCCTAAAGAAGAGATTCGGAGTATGGTTGAAGGTGAATCGTACAAATACCGGGGATTCCTGCAACTAAAAGGTATTCACCACACGATGATCAAGAAAGAACTGCAGGAAAATTTCTTGCATCGTATCAACCGTATAATGAAGAGTTTTCTCTCGGCAAGCAACAAGATCAAGGCCATAAACACGTTTGCCGTGCCGCTGTTGACATACAGCTTCGGGGTGGTCAAATGGACCAAAACGGATTTGGAAGCGATCGAACGAGCATTAAGAGTATCGCTGACAAAACACCGTTCCCACCACCCAAAATCGGCCACCGAAAGAATCACCTTACCACGTAGTGAAGGAGGAATAGGTATGATTGATATCCAGGCACTTTGTGCCTCACAAATCCAACAGTTGCGGAGATATTTCGTAGAAAGCCAGAACCGACATGAAATCTACCGCATTGTTTGCGAGGCAGACCACGGGTTCAGCGCTCTGCACCTGGCGCAGCATGACTATCAGCTGAACTGCGTTCTTAAAACCGACGAGGAAAGGATCGCAACGTGGAAGCAAAAAGAGCTGCATGGGACGCACCCCCATCAGTTAGAACAATCACACATAGACAAAGCAGCATCAAATACGTGGTTGGTGCGAGGTGATCTCTTTTCGGGGACAGAAGGATTCATGGTAGCCATCCAGGACCGGGTTATTGCAACAAATAACTACCGCAGGTACATATTGCACGAAAACATAGAGGATCGTTGCCGTAAGTGCAATGTAGTAGGGGAGTCGATTGAGCATGTTATTGCAGGCTGCCAAGCGTTAGCAGAAACAGCCTACCTCAATCGCCACAATACGGTTGCCAAGATTGTGCACCAACAGCTTGCTTTGAAGCACTTGGTAAACTGCTACGTACCCTACTACGAATACCTGCCCCACCCAGTCCTGGAAAATGACTGTGTAAAGCTGTACTGGGATCGCGAGATCATCACGGATGTCCTCATACGTGCCAATAGCCCTGACATTGTGGTCTACAACAAAAGGATGAAGCGGGTCACTCTCATCGATATTGCTGTACCGCTAGACCACAATGTGCAATCAACTTTCTCGACCAAAATCACGAAATACCATGATTTGGTCGAGGAGTTACGGCAAATGTGGCACCTTGAGGAAGTATGAATAGTTCCAGTAGTAATCTCTGCTACTGGACTAGTTCCCTATACTCTACTGCGCTCCTTAGAAGAGTTGGAGCTGCGCACCGAACTACAAATAATCCAGAAAACGGTGGTTCTGGGTACCTGCAACATTGTACGGAGGTTCCTGAACCACCATAACTGATCCAACCGTAGCAACCGTAGCAATTTAATTAATTATTTATTAAGGTAAATTCATGAAAAGTATCCGATAATCGTGTAATTGCCCTTCACGGATTTGAACTTAATTTTGTCAGATTGTTTGTTTTAGGTCAGCAAGCAAAAATTATAAATTTGGTGCTGATTGGTCCTCCCCACGATTAATGGTCGTACCGCCTTTTTAAAAGGAAAGATTCGTTTTGTCAAGTCATTTCATTTTCTTTGGCTTATAGATAAATATGGGCATATGAGGCTTAGAAAAAACTATTTTCACATTTTCACGTTCCAATACCAATTTAAAAGATTCGAGTTAAAAGGGGTTTTTTAGCGTTTTGAGCTGGAAATGCTCATGGAAATGCAAGAAATCGACACACAAAATCGAAATCGAAACAAAATGTTGTATCACCCTATTAGGGGATGCACGGTCACCCTAATAGTATAAGAAAATGTGCTATATTTTATTAATAAACTGCTCTAAAGAAGCACCCGTTGAAAAATTACACATTTTTGCGCTAGAGTAAATTATCGCGTTTTTGAGGTTTGGTCCCGCTGATTCATATCAATAATGAATGAATTTCATCAATCATTTTTAAATATCTTTTGACTGATAAAACTAATTCTTGTGAAATTTTGCAGATATGTTCGCCGTGTCAAAACCTCTCGTTTGATACTAAAATAATTGAAACTGGATAAACTATCTTAGTTAAAATCACTAGAAATGAGTTTTACACGATTGCTCATAACTTTCAAACTAAACGAATCAAAAAGCAATACAATACTTCAAATGAGACTAATAGCGCATAAATCGGTTTGGCCATCTCTGAGAAACAGGCGTTTATTTGTACCTAGTCAAAACAGGTTTTTCAAGGCTAACTTTTAAACTGCTTGGCCGTTTTCAATAAAACTTAGCAAAATGTTTAGTAATAGTAAGAGCTTTCGTTTGGTACTAAGATCGTTAAAATTGGTTGCGCGGCTCCGAAGAAAACCGTGTCACGCAGTTTTCACATTTGTGCTTATAACTTTTAAACGAAACGTCAGACCACGAAACAATTTAATAGTGATATACTAGGCAATAATACCTTTCAAACAAAAGTATTAGCGGTCGAATCGATTCAGCCATCTCCGAGTAACAGGCGATAGAGAACACACACACACACACACACACACACACACACACACACACACACACACGCACACACACGCACACTCACACACACACGCACATTGCTCAGTTCGTGGAACCCTATCGATTAGTATATGCGGATTGGATCAATTTCGTGTTTTTCGACCAATTTCTAAACCTTTGTTACAGGGTAACGACACCAGTTTTCGCCACTTTTATCGGCATAAAATTGGAAAACCGAGATTTACTGCCATATAGTTGCATACAGATGAGCAGTTTTAAGCATACAAGAAGCAGAAACATTTTTCTTATGTTGTGGGACAAAAATTAAGACTAAATGTTTGAAAATATAATTGTAAATGTAAAATTTGTGATACCTGTTCAAGCACCAGTTTTCGACCCCCCAAGATCCAGTTTTCGCCACTAGGGATGCTATACCGGTATTACCGAAACCGGTTTTACCGGTATTACCGTGCTATTTTCCACTACCGAAATACCGGTTTTCTCACAACCAAAAACCGGTATTTTCGGTATTTGTTTTTTTACATGATCAATTTTCAAATAACAACTGCAGAAACCTACATTGCTGTTAAAAATTTTGAGCATATAGGGAGAATTCAGTTTTAAGATTTATATTTAATTCTTCCATAGGAGAAACCTCGGAATACCTATGGTACCCAATTTGACGAAAATGCAATTTTTGAAAATTAAGAATATTGTGCGACAATCGACGACTACGAAGTTGAAGATATGTGTTTTTTGTTTTTTGCGAGAAAAAATCAGAAGGAAGTTATTTTGCTTGACTAAACACACCTCGGAAGAGGAATTTCTTCGATTACTAGTACAAATTGGAATAGCAGTGCTACGCCAATTCTACGAGCTCTAATCTACAGTTCACACGTCTTTGACCGATCTTAAAAGCAAGCATGCGCTTAATTTAACCGATGAGAAATTCATGAAAAATTTTGGCTGCTGTACCGGAAAAATTGCAAACTCTACTAAACTGACTCTACGACTCTAGAGCTGCTCTCCGAACACACTTCATCTATCGCACAACTACTGTTCTATTCACTGTATTGGTCGAATTTCACGAAGAGTTCGTATATTTAACTTTATTCGTTTTATAATTAACTGCACCCTTAGTGATTTAATAACAAATGGCTGCAGTATTTATCAAGACATCAAGCATATTTTGATAAGGTAAGCGAAGTTCTGTGATGCTTTACTAACATCAAAGTTAATGTAATAAATTCAGAAGCCAAACAGACAGAGGAACCAAATCAACTGGACTTTCAATATTAGTTTAACTTAAATGTCCTAATCGGTTTAAAAGTTCTTGAACACGGGTTTCCTACCATATAGATAATTTAACGCTCGGTCTGTACGTCTTTTCCGATGGACGCCGATTGAAGATTCTTTGAATCCGGAAGCTTATTCAGTAAAATTTGTTCTTGTTTAAGTGATGACATGATAAACAAAACTCTTTGCGGTAGCAGATATTTTTTTTTGAATAAACTTGTCAACTAGTTATATCAAAAGAAATTAAATTATTGAAATCATACAATTTTTGAATTTTTTAAATTAATTTTTCATGTGTTCACTTTTACCGGTTTTACCGGTATTGAATTTGTCAATACCGAAAAACCGGTTTTCGAAATACCGCCCGGTATTGGCATCTCTATTCGCCACCCCCGGGCTCCAGTTTTCGCCACCCCCGGCTCCAGTTTTCGCCACCCCTAGAAGCATCGTTTGTGGCATGTTCTAGTCTGGAAATTCATTTCAATTTATGTATCAAAAACTTGTATCAATTTTCAGTTGAATGAAGAAAATAAAATGGAAATCCGTTGAGAAATAAACGAGACATGGCAATTTACTTGAAATCAGTATCAGTAGCGTCTATCTCTAATTTGGCACATGACCGAAATCGTATCAGCATTGGTGTCAAACTTCAATATTTTATAATTTATTGACATTGAAAGCTATTCAAGGTTCACGGCTTTCTATGGCAACTTTGTAGCAGATTCAGAGTACCCCGGCGGAAGTGCTCATTTTAGGATATATTCGAAATCATATCAATATGGGTGTTATATTCTATGGTTTTGATATCCGTAAAACCTCCAAAATGGCCATAGACAGTATTGGCAATGTTTTAGGAACTAATTCACGGAAATGGTTACTTTTCATCAGTCGACTGCGACTGATCATCTGTTCCAGTTCAAAATATATAAATTCAAATGAATTTTCATACTTAAAAACGATCAGAAGCCGAAGAAATCATTTTTTTAAAGTAGTTTCCGATATCTTTTAAATATTTAGGAAAAACCAGAGAATATACCTCGACAAATGCAACCTGCTGACCAATAGAATTTTTTCTAGACTCTACATTTATTTCTTATTTATGAACTTGCTTGCTCAATTTATACGTAACTCGACAAAAATAGCATTATTGAGTTCTTTTGCATAAGAATGTATCTCTATCTTTAAGTCACAAATAAGGAGACCCAGCGGCGTATTCAAGCAGGATATCGCGCCTACTTTGCCTTTCGCAAAACGCTGAAATTAAGGGGCATAAGCTGCTGTACGTACCTGACAATGTTTAAACCCCCTATTAGACTGGTAGACTATCCTCACGGAAAACCTACCCTAGTAGCACAGTTGTTACAAACTAGTTGTGGTAACCGATTAATGACTAATTTCAATCATAAATAGGTTGCGGCAACCAGAAATGACTACTACTGTGTTATTTGACTCATAACGAATATACGTTATATACGGGGGAGGGCTTCGTAACTCACAAACTTTGTGGTTTTTCGTTTAATTGATCATAAATTCGAATAGGGCATACAAATATCTACTATATAACATAAGAAATTACATGTTTATTCCAAAAATAAAAGCATGAGAGATTCTAGAATTTCGGAAATATGGGTGCGTTATGAGTCAGGTAATACAGTAGGGTACGCTCCATTGCGGACGACATTTGGCGGAGTAAAAGTTGAAAGCGAAGAGTAGCAGAGGTGCATGAATCAAGGGCAACAGACACTGCCTGGGGAAATTACTAACGTACATTCGGCCAAATTTACGCCCATGGATAAATGAAACTTTCAAATTTTAATGTAGAAAGTCTATTGGCTAACAATTATTTGACATTCACTAGTTTCTTGATAATAAATTTTGTCAGTTTTAAAAGAATTGACAGGTTCACTGAACTGCCTTTGTAAAACGAATGGTTTTCATGTTTCATGTTTGTGAATATGACGGTACGCTACGAATATAATAATATGCAGAATTTCAAAAAATAGTGTTGCATTCAAATTTACTTGATGCAGTAATTACAAGCAAGAATCTATAGAACAGATTCTCATCAGTAGCATCGCCACATTTTATGAACATGGTAGAAAACAGGAAATAATAAATGGACGTTGGTTTTGAAACGCAGTCGCAAGACAGTCGTTAGACTTTGCGCAAATGATAGTAGTGCTGCTTTTACAAACGTAAATGAAAAATGTTTTCTGATCCATTTAATTCTAATTATCTTACATATGCTGGTAAAATCTGAGTTGTCATATCAATAATAAATTGCGTACATTTAAAATACATTATATCTAATCTTTTTAATCAAGAGCGCAGGCTCTTGAGAAAACTTCATAAAAATTATTCAAATAAATTAGCAAAGCAAATTATTAGAGTGCAGGACAATTTCGGTGTTACTGTTAGGATCATATTGTCCCTTACAGTTTCGCCCATTCGAGATTCAAACAAATAACGACTGGCTTGTTAAATCAGTGTGGTACCTCCAGGTCTACTCGAACTTTCAAATGAATGCTTATATTATTTTTTTTTTAATTTTTTAATATTCATATTAACATTATTTTTCGTATCGTCCAAATCACACAGCGTTTTTACCAGATAGGTAGAAATGACGATGGACTGGGGTCAGTCCTGGCGTATTGGTTAGCATTCACGCCTCTCACACCGAGGACCCGGGTTCAAATCCCAACCCCGCAGAAGTTACGAATGACCCGAACTGGTTAAAGTGACTATAATTTAAACAAAAAAAAAAGAAATGACGACAAATTAATTAATGTATCTAGTATCCATCCATCAAATTTATATCTGTTAAACACAATTCGGTTTTCTGAAATAAGCTATCTGGGATGTTAAATTTGGAAAATAACCTCTATGAACTAAATCACCGTAGTTAGAATGGAGTATTCCCAATCAAGTAAACATGGCGAAAACTGGTGCCTGTGCTGCGCTCAGAACGCTCTATTGAAATTCGCCGATGGCGAAAACTGGATCACCTGCATAAAATGGGAACCAGTTTTCGCCACCTAGAATTATCTAGAAATCCAGTAAATAAGCAATATTTTAAGGTTTATTTATACACAATCGTTGAGATTAATAAACGATAGAAAAAAATTTTAGGTTTTCTACTGTAACCACAACCACAAAATATATTGTTTTTCCAACAATTATTGATTCTCATCCATAGCTGTACAGCAGAAAAAATCATCCCGATCTGAGAACACAAACTGAAAATAATGATAACTTAAGTTGTACAATTATCAAGGTTTTGGAATCGTATTTTATTGATTAAGTGTATAATTTTGTTTAAATCAATGAATATGTTATGGCAATTATCGTACGCCAACTAGCAATAAAACACCTGTGATCCACTAGGGTGGCGAAAACTGGTGCCCTGGCGAAAACTGGTGCCGTTACCCTATAGTATAACAAAGGTAAAAAGTACTGATTTTCTTCAAACTTGTTAGTCATTTATGTCCCCTTAAACGGAGTTCGACGTGATAAAAATATGTATAGTTATACTTACTCGTTAGGATAAGGAGGCTCCGGAAAATCCAATGAATTACATTCGTAGGCTGCTAAGGTGACGCTGGCAATATGAGGTCCTAAATATAATATGAACGTATGCAAGCCTGTTCCTAGACCAACCGATGAAAGGACTCCCAGTCCAACCCAATATATTATAAAAAATCCATTGACTTTCAGTATTTGAATAAAATCCTGATGATATCCCGGAACATGGCACATAGCTATGAGCGTTACTAAAAATAATATCAGCCCTATCACCAAATTCCGGTTGAAAATTAACCTGCAAACGAACACACATGGTAATAAATGAAACAGTTTAAATTGGTATTATACCGTTTTCCGTAAAAGTTTATAAGAGATATTATTTCCAGTCCAGCATACTTTGATGTTTTTATTGGTGATCTCCACAACACAAGATTTTTGTCTTTCACTGAATATTTGCGGTTTCTACTTTTCGAAGATGTCGAAGACACAGCGCCATTGAATCTAGTTTCACTTTGCACGTCTTCTTTGATTTTTATCATACTTCAGCTTAGTGGATGTGTTCACTAAAAAAATTAAAATACAAATTCATTACATGCTTTGCTGATATTTTACCTAGGTCAATGTGATGAAAGTTGATTTTCACCAGTAATTAAATAATTTTTGAGAAATAGTAAATGGATATGAAAAGTGATAAATTGAATGAACTGAAAAACCTAGGGTATGAAATGAGTAAAGCAAACGAGAAAGCGACCAACATAGCTCTTTCCAAAAAGCAAAGCCTGGGTGCTAATTCCGTTATCGAAATTTGATCTGTTTTTATACGACAGACTTCGCAACCATCTGTTAGAATACAGTACAGTGCGGGGTCAGTGTTACGATCCTATTGATTTTAACAGCCTCTCCCAGCCGAGATTCAAACATACGACGACTGGCCTATTAGACTAGCGTCTTACCTCGAGGCCAACTGGGAGGCTATATACTGCCACCGGAAGCATATATGTCCCATGTTACAAAACACGAAAATGAGAAAATCGCACTCAAAGTTGAAAAACTGATTTTTATAAAATTACTTAGTTTTCATGTTATTATTCATCCCTCTTTGAGATAATGTTGAAAAACTTCACTAAATGTTGGATACAACTTGAAACCATTTTATATGAAAAGATATATGCAGCGAGACAAATATGCGTCCATTTTCCCAGTGGGACAAATTGACTTCAAATTTTTTCAAGTTTTTCTAGTATAAACACCATGTTTTCGATTCATATTATAAAAATATATATATGTATAATTATAACGTTAGACAACAGAATGTCAAAAATGACAAAATGTAACATGGGACAGTTATGCTTCCACTGGCAGTATAGCTCTTGCCAATCCAAACTTCTACCTAGCACCTCCACGCGGCCATATCCGGTAATACTCTATTGAGTAGCTAAGCTATAGAAGCACGCGGTACTGCTGGTTCCCAGCTACCTGACCTTGTAACATGAGACCTTGTCCCATAATAAATGTAAATTATTACGAAAGTTGTATGTGTGTTGCATGTTAGGAATTAGGATTTTTTTTTAGGAATTAGGAATTAGGAACTAATCGAGCAAATGGAATCAAATTTGCCATGCGGGTGTCTTTGGAGGCAGGATTTTTTTCTATAGTGAATTGAGACCCTCTTTAGAAAGGGAATTATGACCCTCCGCCTTTTAAGAGGGGGGCGCTTCCATACAACTGAGATACAAATTTTCTCATAACTCGAGAACTAATCAATCTAATGGAACTAAATTTGGAAGAATCTTTTCTGTGATGAATTAGGACCCATTTCCTTTTTATGAGGGGGTGCTCCCATACACATGAAATACAAATATCCTCATAACTCAAGAACTAATCAAACAATTGGAACCAAATTTAGGGGTTAGGAGGCAGGAATTTTTTGTATTGCGAATTATGACCCCTCCTCCCTGTAATCGAGGGAGCTCCCATACAAATTAAATACAAATTTCCTCATACTGCGAGAACTAATCAAGCAAATGGAACCAGCTTTGGCATGTGGTGGTTTTTGGAGGCAAGAATTTTTTCAATGATGATTTAGAACTCCTCCCCTCTTTAGGAGGGGTGCTCGCATACAAATAAAATACAAATTTCATTATAACTCAAGAACTAACCAAGCAAATGGAACCAAATTCGGCATGTTGGAGTTTTTGTATGCAGGATTTTTTTCTATGGTGAATTAGGACCCCTGCCTTCTTTAAGAAGGGGGGATTCCATATAAATGAAATACAAATTTTGTTTCTTTTTTGGCAATGCTGTCAAGCCAAAATGTGTTGCTAATCTAACGCGTGAAAACAAACCTGAAAAGTGGTAAACATTTGATCGCGATGTTACCGAAAATTGTCGCTATACCTTCTGAAGTACTCGTTCTGTGATCGATCGCTTTATCTAGCTGGTACGTACCTTCTACAGCACAGTGTTTCAACAATAAATTCTCAACAACAGCTTCGATATTCGCCATTGTGAAGTGATCTATGCGATGTAAACTAAAGTTATCTACTGATTGCTTTCTCTGCCCCCTACATACGTATACGCATGAACAGCAATGTCGACGACGCGCACTGCACCTTCCAATATCAAAACAGATAGTGCTACGTTATGAAGCTATTTTCAAAGCCAGCATTACATTCAATGAACAATTGAATCTGAATATTTCGCTCTTCTCTTTTAAACATTCTCTTAAACAATGGCACTCACAGATTCTTTTATAAACATACATATGTCAGAAATGCAGTTTACCGTGAAAGCACCTAATTCCGATCACCTAAGGCATGATTCATCTTTGAATCTCTACTGAAAAATATAGCTTTGATATTTATTTACACGGTATGTGTCTTTAGCAAGTATTTTCAATTATGTTTCATGGAAAAATACTAAAATACCTAAATTATTTACCAAAAGTTAAAAAAATGCATCAAAGTATGATGTATCAGTGCACCTAATTCCGATCATCAATTATAAGGGGTGATTCTAATTCCGATCACAGGTGTATCTAATTCCGATCGCGTCATGATGAGCTGTTAAAGTATAAAACTGTTGTCAACTCGTACCAAATGGATCTGAAATGTATTGCATTTATGTAGTTTGACGACAATCCCCCTACCAGTCATCTTCTGCTTGCGTTAATGATCATTATTGTCATTAGCTTAATATTCATAAAATTTGTGTACTCAAAAGATCGACAAGCGAATTATGAAACTTTCCTCTTCTTTTATCTTTGTTCAACTGTTACAATTACAATAAAATTGGGCCACATTGGACGCTTTCATTAAGCTTTGATTATAAATAATAGTAAAAATCAAACCAGAAAGGTTGTGTTTCAAACAAGACCGCGTAGTTGGCGTAGAACTACGTGAGGCTGGTTTTCGCGAAGAAACCTCGAATATTAAAGAAAACTTATATGTGTAGCGTAAAATAGCGTAAAGTGAGAAAAAAAACAAAAAATATAATAATAATATTATCTTGCTGTACCGTATTTATGGTAGATGAGCTATTTTGTGATATCAAAAACGAAAATTTGTACCAGCGCTAAAATCGGAGTATTTCAGTATAGAAATTTGCCTCACGCATCTAGCTATTAACAAAGTTCTAGGAGAAAACTTTAGTCCTCAAAATAATATGTTATTGTTATATTAAAAGAACACACATTAATAAGATAGTTCATAACTGCGCTGTCACTGTCGCTTGTTTACAGCGTTAGAAAAGCAAAACATCTGAGACTCTCAATTGGCCTCGAGGTACGGCACTGGTCTAATAACCCGATCAAATGAATATATCAAATTTATAACAAGATGAGTTCTAGATAATAAGTATTTTATAACAAAGTCTCCTTTGCGTTTGGTTATAAACTTGGTCTCGTTAGCAGTTAAAATAACTAAAATTGTAACAAAATTTGCTCAAGGTATATCACAAATATATCAAATTATGATATAATTTGATCTAGTTTATATCCATATGAGTAACAAAAATCAGTATTCTGTCTTGCTGTATAACCAAATTGTAACAAAGCGATTTATAAGTATCAGAACGAGATAAATTCTTGGGCTGCGAAGTTGGTCGTCTAAAAACAGAAGGTCAAAATTCCAAATCGGAATGTAGCACCTAGGCTATACTGTGCTCTGCAGTAAGCAAAAAACACGCAAGATTATTTTGCTTCTTTGTCTTGAATCAGCAGCAGACACAAGCTTGATGCTTGTGAAGATGCAGAGGATTACCTGGTCTGTATTAGCAACAAGTATTGGACTAACATTTCTTCCCATCCCACCAGGAACCGCATTGGGACGGGGCCGGCGTCGGTATTGATCAGCACGCAGAGATCTGATAAGGTTGCACAATAAGTAAAAGTGCGCTGTCCTAAGCATGCTTTTTCCAGCCATCATTTTGCAATTTTCATCGCCCCTGGTCAATAACGGAATAGCAACACACGGGCGGAATCCTATGCTTATGCTTGCTTATGCTAATCAGCAGCAGCCACAAGCTTGGTGTGTATGGTCGTCCGTGCCTGGGAAACAAGACTATCATACGGAAAATGTATGGGAAATTTTTAGCTTGAAATCTTTCGTTACTTTTCACTATTTAGCGATTGGCAAACAATCTTTTCAAGAAAGCCATACAATTGCTGCATCGTTTATGGTCAAAATCCGTTTTAAATTGGAAGAGCTATTAGCGTTCAAAATCTTTCATTCTTTCGTGACGGTGGCTTGACTCCAAATATTGGTTGACGTAGCTGCTGTACCTGCTGTAAGACGTAGCTCTACGTCAAAAAATTTCGATAATCCTACCATGTTATCATGTTGCAATTAATCCTAAACTCCAAATAGCAACTTCTATAGCTTGCATTTTGCCAGTTTATAACTTTGATATAGTGATCGGAATTAGAAGCAGAAAAAAATTATGTTCATAATTCCGATCAATCACTTTAATGGAATAAATTCCGCAAATTCAACATTTTTTCAGCCAAATTTGATATAGAACGGTTACATATGCTTGTATCTATTTGTTATCATATAGAACACCGAAGAAAGTAATATGTTTTCACGCTGCTATCATCTTAGCAAATTTGATCGAGCGCTTAGCACTTCGGGTAAGAAAACACATTTTGATGGCCTGTCGAATTTAATTTATTTTGAAGTGCATGGTGCCCCAAAGGCAGTCATTTTTCAACAACTGACACATAAACACATAGCACAATAACTAAGCGTGCTCATTTACTACAGATTTTGGCTCAATTTTCTAAAAATTTACCATTTAGGTTGAGTGATCGGAATTAGGAGCTGATCGCAATTATGTGCGGTCATGGTACATTAGGCTTTGATCTAATGATCTTATACAGTCCTACGTCACCCTTTCGTTTTTTTTCATGAGCTTTCAGATATTTTCGACCTGTCACAATATTTAACTTTTTTGTCTATATCATTTAAAACAAGCTGCACTCACCTGGTTTAGAACCAAGAACCACCCGTACCGCAGTATTTGTTCATTACCTTTAAGCTACTGGCATATCAGTACCTCAATGATATTTTTGCACATCTTGAACTGAAGTCATCGTATATGTAAGCAATGAGATCGTATCTGATGCATTGAACATGTAAGTACGGATTTGATTCATTCTCATCCGACATACGAGTTTGTGTCAATTGTGACTGAATTACAGTGTCGTAAATAAGTTTGCATTTGATCGTTAATATCATTAAAATTAAATGCTGACTTCATGGAATGATATGCAGTACCTTTGTTAGCATTCCGTGGTACAGATTGTTCTAAATATACATTAGAATACGTTATATGCATATTCATATTTGATTACATGGAGATAATATTATTAAAGCTCAAGTACAAAAATGATGTCTGTTATTTCATAAGCTCTTAAAAAGAAATTAAAAGCTAATTAAAAAAAGAATGCTGAACATTTAGGTGCTATACTGCCCATAAATGGAAGACAGTCACATCTGCAAAAACGTGCAACTACGAAAAACGCTGTTGAAGCCATGATCATTTTTCTTTAATCTTGAATCGATTTTGGAAACAAATCGTACAAATCGTCATAAAATCACTTGAATGTACATAACAGAATACTTTTACAAGCAATTTGTTCACAAATGACCTAAAATTTGTTCCACCACTTAGAAAGACTGCCAAAGTTACTGATATGCGTTTATTTGTGCTTGAATAAGCACGAATAAACGCATTACAGTCACAGCTCACAGCATGCCTTGATCCTTGCGTTCAGGTGACTCGGCAGTATTTTCAAGACCACGTGTCGTTGTTTTTTTTTTTGATAATTCACGTGTTCGTTCAATTCAATTGTTCAAAATGTCCTTTTTGACTCAAATCTCTTCCTGGCCTTTTTTTCTTTTTATTGTAATTTGTTATTTTGAGTTTATAGTGAGGTCGCACGATGGGGTTTGTTTGACTCAGAAGCTGGTCACTTCCCTGTGTGTCTGGAACACACCCAGAACGTGCCCGAGTATGACCAATGTGATCCTGGACACTATATGTGACAACAAATGAACTATTTCAAACTTTTTTTGCAATTTCGAGTACCGACTTAGAGATGCCACATGTTGTATTTTAGTTGAATTCAGAAACTAATCCCCGTAGAGGTATCTGGAACATTCACGGACATGTTTAGATGTGGCCAATGACGTCTTGAACACTTTATACGACTACCAATAGTCTAGATTTGCAAATCCGTGTATTTATAGGTGTCCATTGATGGGTTTGTTGTGTTTTAAGGTGCTTTTATGTTCAAGTCCCATATATTCCGAAACTTATTCCCACTGTAACTTCGGAATCGTACATCCGATCCAAATTCTCCTCAATAGTGTTCTTCTAGGCCATAAAATTTTCCGTTTGGTAGTTGCTGCAGTCGAATCGGTCCAGGCATTTTCGAAAAACAGATGCTTATTGATATATTTTTACTTCTGTGACTGTTATGCGTTTATTTGTAATATGGGACTGACATAGTTTGATATTTTTTTCAACATCTTGGGAACAAACATAACTTTTTTGTTTGAAATATTGAAAGAACAGTTAATTTAAAGATGATTCCCAGGGTTATCTCAAAAGTGGTGAAAAGTCAGTTGGGACTGTTATGCATTTATGGGCAGTATAGGACAGCTCAAAATTGCTTACAACAATAAGCATCAAACATTATTTTTTACTGTACCAGTTTCATGCTGAAAGTCTTTTTCCAATTCCACTTAACATTTGCATTTCTTCTGAAAAGCCATAAGATGCACTGATATAACGGCATTTAGACTAACGGAATGGATTATACTCTAGACTTGCCCAGTTCTGAGAAGTAAAGCCCAGTTCTCTCTTTGGTAAATTTTAAGATTTGCGTTTGTTCACTTACGTATCAGAGAAATATCTACAAAATTATTAGTTTTTACTTTTAACATTTTTAATTTATAAAACGTTGGGTTACGTGGTTACGTACGCTAAACAACAATCAAACTCCTCAAAGAGTGCTTTTTCAAAAAGATTTTCTTGTCTTGTCAGTATGATTTAATTTATTTATTTATTTATTTATTATTGAGAACTTCATCCGACAGGAATGTCTTAATGAATATATTCATGATTGGGAAAAGCCGCCTTGAAATGCATACATAGCAGTTTTCAAGCCGGCATAAAAACCCAATTCTTCTGGAGAAATAAAGGTCAATACAAAACACTAAACACAAAGTTACAAAAATCGAACATTAACAAAAACTACCGAAAATCAAAAAATTAAAAGTTAAAATCAGCCTGGTTATACGCTAGAGCCAGTCGACGAACTGGTTCATGCTGGCTATAATTTGTGCGATGCGCGTTCAACCGAAGAAGCTGTTGATGGCGTTGTGGGCGACGAGGGCAATAAAGTTGAAGCATCGACAGGATGGTTGGACAATCATAGCTACCGCTGAGGATTTTTTGAGCAGTTTGAGCCATGATATCTTTACGTCGCCTTTCGAGGGGTGTAATTCCTATTAGGAGGCACAGGTCCGTATAGGGCTGTAGGTTGTCAGAATTTCTCCATGGTAGTGTACGGCAAACCCTTAAAACAGTGTTTCTGTACGCGTTCGATTTGTTGTATCCAATTATCGTAAAAGGGATCCTAAACAGCGCAGGCTGACTCCAAAATTGACCGCACCAGCGCGCAATACAAGGTCCGCAAGGTTCCAAGGTTTTTCGAACTCCTTAACAATTCTCATGATCAGTCCGAGTTGTCGATTTGCCTTGCTGATAATCATGGAATAATGTTGCCTAAATGTCAGTTGAGCATCCAAGACTACTCTGAGATCGGTGACTACATCGCAGCGTTGCAGAAGTATTCCATCAATGCGATAGTCATGCACCATAGGCTGCTTTTTACGATGAAAACTGATCGCAGTGTATTTAGAAATGCTTAGCGACATGTAATTTCTGGAGCACCAGTCTGCGAATGAATCAATCAGCGCTTGAAGACTATTGCAATCATTGCGAGTTTCGATACGCTGAAAGATCTTAGTGTCATCTGCGTACAACAATCGTGTGCCACGAGGTAATAGTTTAGTAAAATCGTTAATAAACAATGAAAAAAGTAAGGGTCCCAGTATGCTGCCTTGAGAGACCCCAGAATTGCTGCTGAACCAGTCAGATTGAGATGCACCCAACTTTACAGCAATTTTTCGATTGCATAAGTAGGATTCAAACCATGCTACCATTGCCACAGAAGCTCCGAGTTTATCACATTTTGCACAAAGTAATCCATGATCGACACGATCAAAAGCAGCTTTTAGGTCTGTATAGATAGCATCTATTTGGAAACTCCGTTCCATCCCACGCAGTCAAAATGAGGTAATTTCCATTAAATTGGTAGTTACAGACCTGCCAGGGAAGAATCCGTGTTGTGCTGTGCAGTGGAAATATAGTTTTTTACGGTGAACATCAAATGGTTGTAAATAATAGCTTCGAACATTTTCGAGCAAGCGCACAAACAGGAAATCCCAAGATATTGTTCAACATTACGTTTGTCGCCCTTTTCAAACACCGAAAACATGAAAGACTCTTTCCAGCTGCAAGGGAACTGTTGGTAATGCAAAGAAAGGTTGAATATGGAGGCAAGCGGTGATTTTAGAGTCTCATAACAATTTTTCACAAGAGCAGCAGGAATGCCATCGGGTCCGGGACAATATGACTGTTTTAAATTGACGATAGCATTAGCAACTTCCTCGTCCGAAATTGTAAAGATGCATGCAGTGAACATGTTGCTAGGGACATGTACGAGGGCTGTAGCGATCTCGTCTGTCGAAGCACATACAGGATTGAAGACACTTGCTAAATGCTCAGCAAATAACTCACATTTGCTGCTATCGATAGAAGCTTCATTATGCCGCAGATACATATTAGATGGAAGCCCGTCTTCTTTGCGCTTCGAGTTTACGAACTTCCAAAAGCATTTTGGATTTGAGCGCAGGTTGCGTTCAGTCTTATGTACATAGTCTCTATGGAATCTTCTGTTTAGTGTTTTGTACGCTCTGCTTGCTGTGATAAAACGACATCGAGTAGCAGGATTCCTATTCTTTTAGTAGGCTCGAAGTGCTGATTTCCGAGAACGGTTGAGTCGAGTAAGTAGTCTATTTCCCCAGATAGGCTTAGGACGCGGACGAACTCTGGGGACATGTTGAAGAATTAACTCTTGAATTTTGGCGTTAAATTCTGAAACAGCTTCATTTGCGTCACTGCACGCATGGATAGCCGCCCAATCGAATTCTCTCAAAGCTGAGTTGATTGCATCATAGTTGCCACGGCGAAAGTCAAAACTGTTAGAATCGAATTCTTCAATGAAATGAGCTTTGATTGGCCTGTTGAATGTAACTATCAACGGTGGATGATGTATGTCGATGTTACTGAGGGAAACAAGTGCAGTCGTGACGGAGCAAGCTGATAAAGCTTGCTGATTCGCAAAAACCAAATCCAGAAATCGTCCATTCTGGTTGCATACATTATTGATTTGATACATGCTATGCAAAGCCATACCATCCAACAAACAAGCACTGCCTGCATTCATTGATGAGCGTAGAGCGTCGACAAAGAGATAACCAGCTTGTGGATGAGCCGACCACGATAAACCAAGACGGTTGTAATCGCCGAATAAAAGTAAATCGTCGTTAATATCCATCGAATTAACAGCTCTTTCAAGTGACGAAATGTGGCGATCTAATACACTCAACCCCCGCTAATATGAAAAACAGCTCGTTCAGATTGGGCGAGTTCATTTTTAATCTGAATATTTGGTAACTCTATTCATTTTCACATACGCGCAAGACGCGCACCCTATGAACTTGTTTTGATTTGACGAAAACAAACGTTTTGAAAATATTTCAAACATGCGCGAATTCTAAAGGTTTGATTTGTAGAAGACGAAATTGGCTCGGCAGTTTCAACTCAAATGGTCTATTTTGAGTGCTGGAGAGAGGTAAGTTGCATATGAGCTATATTGCCAAAGCTCCGAAGCAAGAGGAAACGCATTAAGATTTTTTGCTTTTTTTTAATTTACCGGTCAACTTTAACGTCAATTGTGTGTGACGCTTGACTGGTTTTTAATGTGAACGCATTCATACCACCGGGGTACAGATTAAAAATGTTCAGATTAAAGAAGGTCATACCAACGGGGGTACACGGTATATCCACTTCGTTTCGCAAATTAGGTGGAATATAAACAGCGCCGATTACAACTTTCGAATCATTGATATCCATTGTTACCCACAACTGCTCTAGCGATTCATCCATTGCTTCGACTAACAAAGCAGACGACAATGAACGTCGAACAGCGATAACCACTCCGCCGCCCCTTGCTTTTGTGCTATTCTTTGAAGTACGGTCGCACCGATACACAGTGTACTCAGTCCCAAACAGCTCAGCCGAATTGATTTGCGAGTCAAGCCATGACACGGTTAAAACAATGCAGTCGTATGGCGAGTCACAAACCTCTAGTGCAAAATCTGAAATCTTGCTGCGCAATCCGTGTGTGTTCTGATAGTAGAATGTGAGATGTGCTAGCGCCGACTCGGACGAAGAAACGGGTAGTAGTTGGTTGCGGTGGGTGATACTTTCGCAGCAGCTGGTGGTACGGCTATGGGGAACGGAATCTGCATCAATTTTTTGAAATTTTGAAACTTGCAATGACTTAATTGAACTGGGGGTCGGTTGACCCCCAAAATCCAACGGTGGTCGGGCAATTAGTTGGAAGGGGTCGTCAAAGGCTGCGATGGAATCGAAAGAGCGGTTTGTTGAAATTTTGCTGCTAGCGGTTCCCAAAAATTTGCAGATTTGTTTCGTTCTTCAAACTGCCGAAAGTAAATTTCTTCCGGCCAGTTAGCAGCGGCCAGTTAGTTCAAAGCGATATCTTTCAGCCGCGCATCAATTCCGATTTTGAATGAGATGAATGCTAAAGACTTTAGATCAGCGTCTCTTTTTACAAGTTTTTTAACGACCGGTTGAGAGCCAGCAACGCATTGTTGCACTAGTGCTGAAATTTCATCCTCAGACACATGAGGGGCGATACGCGAGAGGTAAAGCCAGAATTTTGCGGCAGTATCGACTAATTTAGGGAAATTTTCAATTGATCTTGTTCCGCTAATTAAGCTTGGAAATTCTGTAGGTTTAACGGGAGTGTTATTAGGCGAGATGATTCTGAGGGGCTTGGTTCTACGAGTGACTGTCTCAACTGCAGAAGCAGGATTATTTAGTTTGTCCGAAATCGATCCGATTTTGATGTCCTTGCTTGGAAAGTACGCCAGAGAGAGTGACAAAGCCCCCTCGTGGCAATAGATTTCTTACAAACGCGATTAACCCTAGTCCAATTTGATGTCAGTGTTAGGAAAGTGTGCCAGAAAAAATGACACAAGTTCGTTGTCCCAACAGATCGCAAATTCTTTACTGCGAGACGATTAAACCTGGGTGAATTTGATATCTGTGTTAGAAAAATGTGCTACAGCTGTAGTGTTCGGTTATAATATGACTCTGTATGAATAGGCATGCTTGCCGTTTCATTAGAAGTGCAGTGAAAAGATGTGCTGTTGATAAAATAGGATTGAATTGGTAAAATCCCTTCAACGTGGGAAACCATGGATAATAAAAACAATCTTTAATTTCAGTAAGGTAGCAGGAAAGCAATAGTTTGTGTTCTTGATTTTGTTAAATTGTTTTCAAATGCACAATCTTTTGAGAATTGAACGTATGCAATGTTACTACTTTGATAAATGTTACATACAACGCACGTTGCATGTATATATATTGCATATAGCATGTATACATGAAGAATCGAATGATTACAAGCATGAATACATGCCACTATCACTACAAAGAGACTTACGTAGTCCTGCGTCACCTATATATGCGGTCGTGTCTTGTACACAACCCCTCTGATTTTTGCCCTTATTTCAAATATTTTTTTCTCGATAACGCGGAAAGCGAATAGGTTCGGGTTTTTTGCATTTCAAACATATTTTATACTAATATTTACATTTTTGTTTGCATATAGTAACTTCTTCCCACCTCCCCTACGGCTCCTTGAACATGATCATTCGAAAAAAGAACATGAATTGTGGTACCATGGATTGGAGCTCGAGGGCTTAACCGAAATGAAAAATTCTAAAACGACATGAAAGTACATAAAATTATCTTGTCGTTGACCCATCCTTTTTTTAAAATTCGAACGCATAACAAAATGGTGGACATTCAAACATAAAAGTCAGTTTTTTAACCAAAAAATTTACTTTAAACGTTTCTAAAAAATACATAAATTGCAATAAGCATAAGCATAAGCATAGGATACCGCTCGTGTGCTGCTACTCCGTTATTGACCAGGACCGATGAAAATTGCAAAATGATGGCTGGAAAAAGCATACTTGGGACAGCACGCTATTTTTCATTGTGCAACCTTATCAGGTCCCTGCATGCTGATCAATACCGACGCCGGCCACGTCCGAATGCGGGTCCTGGTGGGATGGAAAGGAATGTTAGTCCAATACTTGTTGCTACTAAAGCCCAGGGAATCCTCTGCATCTTCACAAGTATTTCGGGAAAGGAATTGTTGTTAGTAGATGGGCGTAGCTAGATGGATGATGTAAGTATGTAAGCATCAGTCATATGAGACTAACCTGGATATTCGAAAATATTCTTGTAAAGTCAGTAACTACGAAAATTAAGATATAAAAAATACCTTTTTAACAAATTTAATACATTTAATGCTTATATACAACCATAATTTAATTTATATCGAAAAATACTATGCACATGCGAGATTTACGGCTCAAAAACCACGTAACAACTTGAACTTATCCGCGATCAGGGAAATCAGGGATAATAAAACGAGCCAATATAGTCCCTAAGTTGATAAGCATTTCCTCTTACCAACGCTAATATGCAGAGATATAGCGCCCTACACGCTTTGACAGTTGCGAAAATTGCAATTGATGAGAAAAGCCAGGAATATAAATATCTATAAGGTAGATAAATACGGGATGGAAATCAATGAGCAAGGTGGACAAGAGCGAAGATAAGCCGAAACTGGATAGTCAGGAACGAACATATAATAATGGCTAAACCTTCACGAGAAGGGGGATTTCAAACCTTTCTACTCTTTTACTAATAATTTATATTTTCCAGAAAATCCTCAGAGTAGGTGAGTGGACGCACCAACCTCAGTTCGGAAGGGAGAGAGAGAAATGCAACTATCCAAAGGAGAAGAGTAAGTAAGTCTCTCCGGCTAAGGCTAGGAAAGAAAGGTAGAGTATATTTTGCAATAAGGAGAAAAATCAATTAGTTAGAGATAAACAAGAATAAAGCAAATTTGTTCAAAGTGATAAGTGTAATTCAGGTTAAAGTTTTAAAGAAGATAATTTGTTTTTCTCCGAACCCTTATATTTTGCAAGTTTTGTTTGTTTAAAAAAATCCCGATACCTGATTCAAAAAAATTTTAAAATTGAATAGGATAGAGTAATAGTGAGTTAAAGTATTATTTTATAAGCTAAATTTGTTTCTCTTTTAATTTTTCAATTTTTCCTTGTTAGTTTTTTTTGGCAAAAAAATAGAAAGTTGACATAATTTAAAACATTGAAAGTTAAAGAAATAATTAAAGAAGCGGGAGTAACAAAACAAGAATGACTCCTAGAAAAATTTAAGAAGGGAGAGTAACAATAATGACCCCGATAGTAAATCGAAAGCCACGAAAAGTGAGCGATATTACGTTTTTTGAAATAAGAAAGTAACATTATAGTTCAATAAGAACATTAATAAAATGTAAGAGTCCATTCGATGAAGAAATTGAATGTTTTGAAGAACATTAGTAAATCAAATCAAAGGCGTGAAGATTAGGAAAAAAAGTCGCCATAAAATAATAATGAAAATAATCAAGAAACTAAATTAATTACGTAAATCCGTTATTAACGTTTTCCATGTAAACCAATCTCAAAGAAAGAGAAGAATAAAATTCGGTAGGATCAGAGAATCTCAGCAAATTCAAAATTTTTTATTTTTTTCTATTAGATTGGTATAACTTTTTCGCGTGCGTAGACGTAAGAAGTGAAATATTATTAAATTATGAAGACCATCGAGACCAGAAGCCGGAAGACGACCCGCGGCGAGTGAGGACTTCCTACAGTACGAATATCGGTGAGCTCAAACTTGGAGAGCTCTCACAGACACGAGTGGAGTGAAGAAAGGACAGGAACTAGCAAGATAGACATCCCAGGTGAATTCCAGTACAATAAGTTTCGAAATTTAGTCCGACGTACCCGCTCTACAATAAACAATTCCTAGAAGCGATGAAGATATCGTAAAGGCACCAACCTGGCTAATATTAATACAAAGTAAAACGCAATTAGGAGGGCATCTACTTCCCAAGTCGTGTGAACAAGTCAAATATTCACACTCTATACATTACACTGTACCTATACAGTATACATTAGAAAAACTTAAATGTGGTCAAACATAACACATGACATTAATACACCACGAAACTAATCATTATTTCGTCCAGCCAATAGACGAAAAGTTAACACAATTTAATATCGATAAGCATTACGATATACCAAGTACGCAGAGTAAAAACCACTACTGCGCCAACATCTTGGATGAATAACCGAATCAAATCATGCAACACAACACGAGAAACGAAGGTGACCAACAGAGGAGATGGAGCCCCAGCAACCACTTAACCCTCTAACGGGTAAGACCGTCTGTAGACGGCCTTCGCTTTTGGAGCTCCAGAGCCGCATATGAAATTTGTTTTGAAATGAGAATATGCAAAATGTGTTCAAAACAGATTTCCTGACCTTTTGATAATAATATCACAACATTCTGACCATGCATTCAAAAGTTATCATTTGCCAAAAACAAAAATTCCAAAAAAATCCGAAAATAATTAATGCGCGAATATTCCCTTTTTTACTTTTGAAGAAAAAGAATATTTAGAACAAAATGATTGACCTCAAATTTTTTTTATGAATAAACTAGCTGACCCGACAAACTTCGTATTGCCACGAATTAACCTGTGTTGTACATAAATCATGAATCTCGGATGATCTTTGTCACTATCTCGAGTTTTGCAAGCCCCCCAGTGGGCGGCGCTTCCGACGGCGGGTCACCGGCAACACTCGCGACCGGCTCGTCCTGAATGATCTAGTGTTACTATAGATAGTTTTTGTGGTCTTGTTATTGATTAATGTTTTATGGAAGAGTCTCGAATTTCTCGAGTTGGATTAGTTTTTGAGTTTCGCAAAAATTTCTGTTTTATTTGTATGAGAGTCCATATCCCCCTACCACAGGGGTGAGAGGTCTCTGACTATCATAAAATAAATTCAAGACTCAAAAATCTCCTACATGCTAAATTTGGTTCCATTTGCTTGATTAGTACTCAAATTATAAGGAAATTTGTATTTCATTTGTATGGGAGCCCACCCTCTTAAAAGGGAAAGGGGTCGTAATACACCACAGAAAAAAAATTCTGCCATCTAAAACTCTCACATGCCAAATTTGGTTCCATTTGCTTGATTAGTTCTACAGTTATGAGCAAATTTGTATTTTGTTTGAATGGGAGCCCCCCCCCCTCCTAAAAAGGTAAGAAGTCCTAATTCATAATGGGAAAAATGGTTGCCTCCAAAAACACCCACATGCCAAATATGGTTCCATTTGCTTGATTAGTTCTCGAATTATGAGGAAATTTGTATTTCATTTGTGTAGAAGCCCCCCCTCTTGAAGTGTGGAAGGATCCTAATTCACCGTAGAAAATATTTTTGCCTCCAAAAACCTCCACATGCCGAATTTGGTTCTATTTGCTTGATTAGTTCTCGAGTTATGGGGAAATTTGTATTTCATTTGTATTGGAGCCCCCCCTCCTAATATGGGAAGAGGTCCTAATTCATCACAGAAAAAATTCTTGCCTCCAAAAACACCTACACGCCAAATTTGGTTCCATTTGCTGGATTAGTTCTCGAGTTATGAGGAAATTTGTATTTCGTTTGTATAGGACCCCCCTTCTAAAGTGGGGAGGGGTCCCAATTCATCATTGAAAAAAAAATTGTCTCCAAAAACACACATATGCCAAATTTGGTTCAATTCGCTTGATTAGTTCTCGAGTTATGAGGAAATTTGTATTTCATTTGTACAGGAGCCCCTCCTCTTAAAGTGGGGAGGGGTCCTAATTCACCATAGAAAATTTTCTTGCTCTCGAAAACCTTCACATGCCAAATTTGGTTGCATTTGCTTGATTAGTTCTCGAGTTATGAGGAAATTTGTATGGAAGCCCCACCTCTTAAAGGGGAGAGGAGTTACAATTCCCCTTATAAAGAGGGAGGGGTCTCAATTTACCATAGAATAAATTCTTGTCACCGAAAACACCCACATGCCAAATTTGGTTCTATTTGCTTGATTAGTTCTCGAGTTATGAGGAAATTTGTATTTCATTTGTATAGGAGCCCCCCTCCTAAAGTGGGGAGAGGTTCTTATTCATCATAGAAAAAATTCTTGCCTCCAAAAACACCTACATGCCAAATTTGGTTCCATTTGCTGGATTAGCTCTCGAGTTATAAGGAAATTTGTATTTCGTTTGTATAGGAGCCCCCCCCCCTTACTTAAAGTGGAGAGGGGTCCCAATTCATCATAGAAAAAAATTTTGTCTCCAAAAACACACACATGCCAAATTTGGTTCCATTTGCTTGATTAGTTCTCGAGTTATGAGGAAATTGGTATTTCATTTGTACAGAAGCCCCCCCTCTTAAAGTGAGGAGGGGTCCTAATTCATCATAGAAAATTTTCTTGCCCTCGAAAACTTTCACATGCCAAATTTGGTTCCATTTGCTTGATTAGTTCTCGAGTTATGAGGAAATTTGTATGGAAACCCCCCCTCTTAAAGGGGAGAGGAGTTATAATTCCCCTTATAAAGAGGGGAGGGGTCTCAAATTACCCTAGAATAAATTCTTGTCACCGAAAACACCCCCATGCCAAATTTGGTTCTATTTGCTTGATTAGTTCTCGAGTTATGCAGAAATTTGTGTTTCATTTGTATGGGAGCCCCCCCTCTTAGTGGGGGGAGGGGTCTCTCACCATCACTAAAACCTTTCCTGGCCCCAAAAACCTCTACATGCAAATTTTCACGCCGATTGGTTCAGTAGTTTTTGATTCTATAAGGAACACAGGACAGACAGACAGACAGACAGACAGACAGACAGACAGACAGACAGACAGACAGACAGAAATCCTTCTTTATAGGTATAGATTTCATGCTTCATTTCAATTTTGTAATATAGTTCAATAGACATGAAAAACGAAAAAGAGAAATTGGACTTTTTCTTACCTGGCGCTGCTCCAGATAATTGTTTTTGCATGAAAATCCGAACCTAAGGATTTTTTGAGTGTACTTCCATGATAAAATAGTCATTAGCTTGGTCGCATCGTTTTTACGATGTTGCCCGTTAGAGGGTTAAGATCTCCATCGACTGACTCTGCACTCAATGTTTTTCCGTTCTTCCCCACTCACGCCATAAAACGCATTTTGTCGAACCGATTACGAACAATTGAAGATACAGACACGGAGATTCCACGAACATCCACCACACCACCGGAGACGAGCTCCAGAATAGTGAATTGTCATATTGTTTATTGACAATTCATGCTAAAATGCATCTTACAAGTGGGAGGTTAACAATATAGATTTTTTCATCATTTAGGCAAGGCTGAATTAAATTCTCTGTCAATAGTTTAAGCCAAAATAATTTAAAACTGTATATCGTCAAAACATGTCTCATTACTAGGGTAACATTTTGTTCATACAGAGTTTTTTGAAAAATGAAAGCATTTTCCAGATAAGCGGCCTTTAAAAACAGGTATTTTTATAATGGTGTCCCGTTACGAAAATTTTGCATTTATTTCCATATACCAGAGAATTTAAATCCGATTTTTTTGAAACTATGGATTTTCTTTAATCATATATGTACAATCAAAATCGCGCTGTGCTTGACTTTTGATAAGCATTTCTATGTAAAATAAAATAGGTGCTTCAAAATGGTGTCCCGTAACGTTTTGTTTAACGCAAAAAGTAATTGAATGAAAAAGCACTTATCACATCATGTTTCAACTAATCTTTATCGACGATAACAAATCTATTATTTTGATGACCGAATGCAAGTAAATATGTATTTACTATAAGTATGTAAGTTAACACCCTTCTCGACCGGCATCACCGGATGAGACAATACCAACATAGATGATCTAGAGCAGGACCACCCAAGCCGATGATGTTCAACCGCGCCGACAACATTTGACCATGCCGACGACATCAAGCTACAATGCCGCCCGAACCAGATTAAACAATTCCCGGACCGACGCAACAGGATGCATTTCACACCTGCACGCCAACGACGATAGATCCCATGCCGTACGCTAAGCAGGAGGAAAATAACATGAAACTAACCCCTAGATATAAGAGTGTTAGATCCTAGAAACTAACTCAGTTATAATTTCGACTCTAAAGAATAAAGTTCGGTCACTTCAAACTTAACCCTTCTTTAAAAACCTCTCCATCCGACTGCGGATGTAACTGGCGCCCGAAGCCGGGACCTCTTGCAGTGAAGTGTGGTAATTGTATAAAAAAACTCCGAAAAGTTAGAAGCCAACCTAGCCTCCACTGGAACTTGTATTACCGGACCAAGAGCCATCGACCGTCAATCGGCCGATTTGCGTGTACAAGCACGGCGAAGGATTGCACCACAATCATAAGGAGACAACCCGCTACCCTGGAAAGAGGCTTTTGGAATTTAATCGGCTGCCCCCGACGATAAGACGATACGTCGCTCCATCAATCACGGCTAACGGAGTTTATCGGCTGCCTCCGACGACAGCATCCAATCTCATCGTTCCGCTCAGGGTTTTCTGGAGTCTAATCGATGCCCCGACAGAAGTATTTAATTCTGCTCCCGTAAGTACTACCAAAACCTAACAAATAGAATTAAGAAGTGAAGTGAAATAATAATAATATAAAAAAAAAATCCAAAACGGAACCGCCTGCCGTTAGTTCCGAACACAATAAACCTTACTTATTCAGAGTGACGAGGCCGAACCACCTGGGTGGAATCGTAACCAGATCACTGAAATATCACATCAGTGCGCGAGTGTACTAACATAAACTTTATAAAAAATTAATTCATCGCTTTAAATAAAAAATTACTCCTAATCATAAGGCTACTAAATCAAACAAGAAATCTACTTAAGAAAGTGTCTTTCAGTACCAAGTTAACGAAAAAGGTGCATAGTAACCTCTAACACAGATATTTTTTCCCCACTATTCAACACACAAAAATTGAGGGATTAATTGAATTGTTAGAAAATTTGAATCTAGAAATGGAGCCTCAACCAGAACCAGTGCCGCTCAATAACGACGGAAGGTTCGAAATAGGCGACGTAAGTTTCTTAGACAGAGGTAAGATACCCAGCATTGTACGGGATCTCCCTGAATTTAACGGGGACGCCCGAGCGCTGTCCAATTGGATACTCGATGTAGAGGATTGTTTAGAACTATTTAATGATTTTCGAGATAGTTTTGAATATCATTTGGTACTAAAAACAATAAGAAGAAAAATTAAGGACGAAGCCAACGACGTCTTGATCACCAACAATACCCCAACCCAATGGGAGAACATTAAAGAAGTACTTCGTTTGTACTACGCGGACAAGAGAGATTTGATAACGCTCGATAATCAATTAAAGGACATAAGTAGAGGTCGAGCAGAATCGATCGAAACATATTATAGTCGCATCCGAGAGATGGTAACTTTGATAAGCTCTGCCATCACAATGGATGACGAATGGCGGGGAAACGAAACCGCACTAATTAAATTATATAATAAAATATCGCTAGACCGTTTCATTAGAGGCCTTGGCGAACCATTATCACTCTTCTGCAAAAATTATAAACCTAATAACCTGGCACAAGCTTATCACTACAGTAATGACCCGATTTTGTCACCCCCATGATGAATTTAGGGGTGACAAAAACGGGGCAGTGACAAAACCGGGTATTTTTTCAATTTTTTATTTTTTTGCAGATAACTTAGAACGAACTACATATACTTCATTCTGATCACTTTAAGGACATGTCGCACTTCCTTCTACCTTTCTGTGGCCATTTGTCACCTTTTCACAGCACTCCCAAAGGTATGAAAACATGCGTTTTTTAATTGCGCCGAAATGGTTGATTATACTGGTTAACTATGTTCAGAGAAATTTCACAGCGTAAGAAGCTCTTTCTTATGGTATGAACGATTCTTTGATTAACCCCCCTAAAAGTAAGATAGAAAATTTATTTTTCAAGCAGTAAGAGATAGAGCAAAACAATGTTCTACAAAACTTTTGAGAAGATTATTATAAAGAACTTTGCCAAAGAAAGTAACCTTCTAGCTATTATAGTTGTGGAGATAAGAAACAACTTTTGTGGAAACTCCACGATAATCAACTTGGTGAACATAATTCTTTTCACAGTGTTTTAACACATTTGACATACTAAGCTTTTGATAAATCAAAAGCGTGACAAAATCGGGTAAAAAACGTGACAAAATCGGGGGTGACAAAATCGGGTCAAAAACGTGACAAAATCGGGGGTGACAAAATCGGGGAGTGACAAAATCGGGGAGTGACAAAATCGGGTTACCACTGTATTGCGTAGACTACTTAAACGTCAGTGCAAGAAATGCCCCCTTCAGCGGTATTCAAAATGCACCTATCCCAGCACCCAGAGGCAACCTGCCCCAGAAACCAACTCTTCCACCAAAAACATATACTAATACTCCGAATCACCCCCCGCGACACTTTCAAAACCTACCACCCAGAAACAATTATGCCCCAAATCCAATGCATAGAGTAAACCAATTTCAAAACTCAATTCCTAGACACTTCCAACAACCGTTCAATCCCCCTCCAAGAAATGTCTTCGCGCCAAACCGGACATTCTTTCAACGACAAGCAAACCCCGAACCAATGGAAATCGATAACTCAATACGATCAAGGCAAATAAACTATGGCAACAGACCCGCAAATAAAATAACAAGGCTAGCTTCCGATGCTATGCAAGCGCATAATCCACCACCAAAACGATTCGCTAATGTACTCGACATTGAACAACAAACCGAAGAGCACGAAAAACTCGTTGAATAAAACTTTAATAACTACGATTTATCCTCTGAAGGAACAGACACAGATTATCAAAATTCAGAAGTTGACGATGAATCAGAGGAAATAAATTTTTTAGAAAAAACCGATTGTATAAGCAAATGGAAATGAAATCAAACAAACTTCCATACATCACGGTTCCGACATCAAAGGGTGAAATGAAATTACTATTAGACACCGGTGCTAATATCAATATCATTTCAGAAAAATGGGCTCTTAGTTCAGGAAAACAAATTTATAAAATCACCGATAGAACAGTAAAAGGTGTAACTGGCAGTAACATAATCAATGCTAAACTATATTTAAATCCTTTCTATCCACTAATAAATCAAGACTTTGAGTTCTTAATGTTCGATTTTCACCCACATTTCGACGGAATCATTGGCACTGAAATACTATTCGGCAAACGTTTCAACCTGATCAGCAACTCAAGCACATTGTGTGTTCTGACAGACGAACAGAAGATATTCCCCATTCCGATCTCATTTTATTCGCCGCAACCTGCACACAGAAAATCGATAAATCAAATTTTTAATGTCGAACAAAAAGTAAGAACCTCTCATATGTCCCCAAAGCAGAAAGAATCTTTACTTCCGGTGCTCGAGAAATTCCAAACTACTTTTCACGACCCCGATAGTAAATTAACATGCACCACCAATGTAAAATGCGACATTCGCACCACAGATGATATACCCATATACCAAAAAACATACCCTTACCCTGCCGCTTATAAAGAAGAAGTAGATAAACAAATTTCGAAACTACTAGAAGATGGCATTATTAGACCATCTAGATCCGCCTGGAATTCTCCTGTCTGGATTGTTCCGAAAAAAGCAGACGCATCTGGCACAAAAAAATTTAGATTAGTAATAGATTACAGAAAACTAAACCAGAAAACGATTTCGGATCGATATCCCATGCCGGAAATTTCAAACATTTTAGATCAACTTGGTGGCAATAAATATTTTACAACACTAGACTTAGCTTCAGGCTTCCATCAAGTAGAAATGAATAAAAAAGACATCGAGAAAACAGCATTCTCAGTTAACCATGGCAAATATGAATTCCTTAGAATGCCATTTGGGCTGAGAAATGCTCCCGCTGTATTTCAAAGGGCTATGGACGACGTACTACGTCAACACATCGGCAAACGATGCTACGTATGCATGGACGATGTTGTCGTATTTGGGAAAACGCTAGAAGAACACTTAGAAAATCTAAAAATAATTTTCCAAACACTTTCAGAAGCAAACCTCAAAGTGCAGTTGGATAAGTCCGAATTTCTACATCAATCAATAGACTTTCTTGGCTACATCGTAACCAAGGATGGTATTAAACCAAACCCCAAAAAAATTGAAGCTATAGAAAAATTTCCAGAACCATCTAATATTAAAGAACTAAGTGGTTTTCTCGGATTGATGGGATATTATCGAAGATTTGTAAAGGATTTCGCGAAAATTGCTAAACCCTTGACAAAACTCCTAAGAGGGGACGGAAACATCCAATCCAAGAAAAAAATTCAACTCAAGGATAGCGAAAGAGAATGTTTTAATCAGATGAAGAAAATCTTAACGAGTAGTGATACGTTAATCTATCCAGACTTTTCCAAACCACTCTTACTAACAACAGACGCCTCCGACTTTGCAATTGGAGCTGTATTAAGTCAAGGAGAAATCGGAAAAGATCGCCCAATACATTTTGCATCAAGAACACTGAACAAATCAGAAGAGTCATTTTCAGCATCTGAAAAAGAATTTCTCGCAATTTTTTTTTTTGTATGCCAGAAGGGCATTGGGTTAAAAGGCCACTGCGACAGTCTTAATGATCGTCTTTTGTGGCAGATTTCTCGCAATAATCTGGTCCCTAAAAATTTTTCGAAACTATTTGTATGGCCAAAAATTCATAATACTAACCGACCATCAACCGCTCACATTTAGCCTTTCCCCGAAAAACACAAACGCTAAAATGAAGCGATGGAAATCATTCTTAGAAGAGCACGACTACAAAATCCATTATAAACCTGGAAAAGCTAATGTGGTAGCCGACGCCCTAAGTCGAATCCAAATTTACTCTTACCCCAACTCAACACTCAGCAGAAGATGACGACACAAATTATATCCTGTCCACAGAAGCCCCACTTAACGCTTTCAAAAATCAAGTTATTATAGAAAAAGTATCAGACCATCCTGACACCATTATTACCCATCCTATCCCTGGTATGCGCCGCACAATAGTCAAAAGAACCAACCTGTCTGACGAAATCCTAACAACTATCCTCAAAGAATTTTTCGACCCAACAAAATTAAACGGTTTGCACACCTCAGAAGAAATCTTAGGAAAACTTCAAGAGGTCTATAAACAATTTTTCAGCAGAGCTGGCCTATTAAAAATCCGATTCACCCAAAACATTTTAAAAGATATCACTGACCCGGAAGAGCAGGAAAAAGTTATTCGCGAAACACATCTGAGTGCTCATCGCGGTATTAACGAAAACAAAGAGCAAATTTTGCGGGAGTTTTACTTCCCAAAGCTTACGCAAAATATTCGAGAATTCATTAAAACTTGCGATATATGCAATGAAGCGAAATACGATAGAAAGCCATTAGTCATACCCATCCAAAACACACCTATACCAAACTACCCATTCCAAATAGTCCATATCGATATATTTCAAATACAAAATCAATATTTCATGTCAAGTTTAGACAAATTCAGCAAATATGGCAGAATGATTCCGATTAAATCAAGACATTCTACTCACTTAGAAAAAGCCCTGTGGGAAACCGTTACCTCTCACGTTGTACCTGAATCATTAGTAATGGACAACGAGAAAGGTCTCCAAACCGCAGATATCCGTGGAAAATTGCTAGACCTAAAAATAACAGTCTATCTCACACCTAGTAATAAATCGGAAGTAAATGGACCCGTAGAAAGGTTTCATTCAACCATAATCGAATTATTTCGGATCCAAAAAGCTTTATCTCCTAATCTGTGTCCTAAAAGTCTTATTCAAATTTCCGTAGATAAATATAATAACTCCATACACTCAGCAACATCAAAAACTCCAAAAGAAATAGTATTCGGCAAAACCAATAATTCTAACAACCAGATCGACCCAAACGAACTAGAAACTATACGCAAAAAAACGTACGATGTAGTATTACTTAGGCTGAAACAGAAACAACTAGATCAAAACAATGTATTCAATAAAAACCGGCAACCACCACCAACTTTGCAAGTAGGACAGCAAGTTTATGTTAAAGATAAAATTTAGAAAACATTTTGTTCAAAGCAGCAATGAGGTCACATTCAGAAATGAAAACAACGCCAAATTACATAAATCCAACGTAAAAAACATCAATATCCGTTCATCCTAGCACAGAATATGAATAGTTTTGCAGGCCACAACATAGACAATTCACTACACTCTATCTTTTCAAAACAGAAACGAGACAATCTCGTTAGAATAATTATAATAGATTGCTTGTCTAATCAGTAAAGGTACCTAATGTAATATTGTTCACACGATAGACGACAGAAGCAAGAAGTTCACAAATAAATTTTAAAGAAACCTGTCAAACCAAAATAACAATATACTTCTTACGTTACAGATTATGCCTAATCACTGGTATTTATGCCACATTTCACGTTCACAACCTGAACGACAATCCACTAGCTATCATTCCGTTAGGAAAAGCCCAAATACAAAAGGGATATATAAGAATCATATATCCGATAGACCTTGTAGAGATCAAGAAAACGATCGAAACCATTGATAACATTGACATAAAGCAAGAAATTTATAAACCACTCTATAATTTAATTGAAATAAGAAAACAAAAACTTAATGACACATTTATTAAAATAAGACCACTAACAACTAGACGTTCGAAACGTTGGGATCAAATCGGAACTACTTGGAAACTGATTGGAGGAAATCCGGATGCAGAAGATTTACGCTTAATCGAAAAATCACTGAACCAAATCGTCGCTGTAAATAACCAACAAATAATTGTAAACAAAGCCATCGCAAAGCGGTTAAACAACTTCTCTACAATCATCAACAGCATGATAAAAATCGAAAAAGAAAGACTATACAATCACACAATGCTAATCAATCTTCTAATCGTGTTTTTTAACATCGAAGCTCTACAGGAACAAATGAACGTAATTGAAGAATCAATTGCAACAGCCAAACACGGGATTCCAAACAGCAAATTATTTACCACACAAGATTTCCAATCTATGGTGGACTTCCTAAATTCCCGAGACGCGCATATATCATCCATCGACGAACTATTGTCACGATCTACTGCACAAGTAATGACGAATTCTACGCATATTGCGTATATCTTAAAAGTGTCACAAATTACCCAACCAAACTATGAATATACCTACGTCGAACCACTCATTAAAAATGGTAAAAGAATTAGATCCAGACAAAATCACTTTTTACTCAATTTGCCAGACGTTTACGAGCTTAACCAACCCTGCGAAAAACGAGACAACCTTTACATATGTAAGGACAACCAGATAAGTCAAGCAACAGAATGTATCCATCGACTAGTAAACGGAAAAAGAGCCAATTGTACGTACGAAAAAATTTATTCAAGCCAAGGAATTATCAAAAGGGTCGACGACGGAACAATTCTCATCAATAACGCAGTATCAGAAGTACTATCAAACTGCAGCGACAATATTCAAGCTCTTAATGGATCATATTTGATCAATTTCCAACAATGTGCCCTACAAGTTAATGGCCAACGGTACATAAACGACGAAATCATAATCAAAACGCGCTCTTATCTTCCTACAACAGGTATACTGCCTATAATCGCATATCAGTCCCATATGCAAAATCATCGAGTCGAGAAAACAGCGCTTAATGGTATGTTTCTTGTTTTGGTTATTTTAACTATTGAGTATGGTTTATTCCTAGTTTTTCGATATGATATGATGAAATAGACCTGTATCATAACTTCTTTATCAAAACACAGCAATTTTCGTGAAAATTGCATCGAAAAATAAGATTGAGACTGACATGCGATTATTTATGCGGTCGAGTAGCAAAATAATCGCATACCAGTCACAGCTCTTCTCAGCCACAGCCGCTCTGTGTGGAAGTAGTTGTATTTTTTCCGCTGTCTTTAACTGTGCGCGTACGTGATTTGTTTTGATTTGATTAATTTTTGCGATTTGTTGATCATTTCGATTTGTTCCGTTTAATTAATTATGGATTTAATTAAAAAGTTTTACGGCAGCGACGATGAAAGTGTTGATTTGGAAGAAGACTTTGAAGGCTTTGACTTAGAAAGTGGTGCTGGGGAACAGTTTCCATGTCACAGGAACGAGTTAGACGTTATCTTTCCGGATATTGCAAGACCATTGAAGACTCGGAACTGTTTTTTACACTATGATTCGGATGGAAGTTTCTTTGACGATGGAGGCGATGATAATGCGAAATCCAGCAGGGGGACAAATTCGAAATGTGGCAAGAAGAGGACGAAAAAAGAAATCCGAAAACACGAAACCGCTGAGAAACGCCGAGATGCACACGCTATCAAGTTGATTGATTGTCGCTGCAAAAAACAATGCACTAAGCTTGTAGCTAAGGATGATCGATTGGCAGTACATCGGGAGTTTTGGGAACTTGACGTCGTCGGTCAACAAAGCTACATTCGGGAACGGGTTGTGCGTTCATCAGTAACCAGACGACTCCGGTACAACTCTCCAAATGACCCAAGCAAAATGCATTCTTATAGTTTCCATATTCGCACTACTGGCAGCAATGAGTTCATTCGAGTATGTCGAAAGTTTTTTATAAATACTATTGGATATGATGATCAATGCGGGTAAACTTATTTAACTTCATTAATTGCATACAAAACCTTAATTCAGCTTTATTACTATCCATCCAGGAATATTGTTTATCGAATGGTGAACGACGACGATACCAATCTCGACGTAGATGACACGTCAAGAGCACCTAAGAGAGGAAAATACGTTCGCAGCACTCAGAAACGAGACTCCGTCCGAGCAGATATTCAAAAGTATAACCCAACGATTTCCCATTATCGACGCGCTCATGCACCGAACCGGCTATACCTTCCAGCGGATTTAAGCGAGAAATCTATGCATGAGAATTATAGCAAAACGCAGGACCCGGGTGTCTCCTATGCGTTTTATTGTCGTGTTCTGAAGGATATGAACATATCCTTAGTGAAGCTCGGTCACGAACAGTGTGAATCGTGCATAATGTCCACACAGCATCAAAAGCAGTCCAGCCATACAACTTCGAACGAGAATGCGGGTGAACATTGTCGAATTTGTGAACAATACGCTGAACATTTGCGATTGGCAAACATTTCGCGAAAAGCATATCGGGAAGACGGAGACAAGGTGATACCTGGAAATGTCGTTCTAGCAGTCGATCTCCAGAAGGTATTTGTGTTACGATAAATTCGTAACTCAAATAGTTCAATAAAATCTCATTATAATTTATAACAGGTTGTGCAATTACCTAGATTGGATGGCCTTAAAACTGTGGTTTTCGCACAAAGGTTGATCGCATTTAACGAGACTTTCGCTCCCGTAGGGAAGTATACATCGTCCATTCCAGTCATCGCTTGTTTATGGAATGAGGCAGTAAGTGGTCGCTCATCGAACGACATCATTGGATGCTTCCACCGTGTCGTCGAAAGATTCAGTGGCATGGAAAGACTAGTTCTATGGCTCGATAACTGTGCTGCCCAGAACAAAAACTGGAACCTCTTCCTTCATCTAATCGTTCTGATCAATTCAGAAACTGTTCAGTTGAAGGAAGTGGTTCTCAAGTATTTCGAATCTGGGCACACTTTTATGTCCGCAGACAACTTCCATGCTGCTGTGGAAGGAGGAATGCGAAGACGTCCACCCATTACCTATTCCGACTTCAAAGCCGTCGTTGAAAAGGCTAAGTCTAAGGTTGAAGTCTTGGATATGCTGCCGGACAATTTCTTCCCTAACGTTTTCAGCGTTTCGCAATACACGCTGAATAAAATTAAACCGCGCCCGTACATTGACCACATTCGCAGAGTGGTATTGAAAAAGGGAAGTTACCAATTTTATTACAGTAGTGACATAACGGAAGACGCCAGCGATGAAAAGAGCTATTTACAGCTAAGCAACTGAAAGTGATCTCTTCTGATCATTTCAATTTAAATGATCATTTGAAGCGAGCAAATCATCCACAGGGAATTGATACCTCACGGAAAGAAGCATTGCTCAAGACGATTATTCCTCTGATTGACGAAGCCCAGAAGCCTTTCTGGAACGAACTACCAGAAAAGTTGCAGTTTCAGAATCTACATAAAATTTAACTTTTTTTGTGGAATTTCTTTGACGCACTCTTGTATTCATTGTTGAACTGATGATTTTAATAATAAAATCTATAAAAACAACACTATATATTGTTTATATGGATTGAAGAAAAAATATGACCATATACTCAGGAAAAACATTTGGCGGGACTGATATGCGATTATTTTTAAGATGGGACAATCTGGCCTCATATTTTTTTCTGATTTTTTGGAATAAAACCGACTTTTTTGTATTCTTACGATTTGCTTTACTATCAAAAGCAAGAAAAAGAGAGAATCTGATATTTAACTCAAAAACGATGAAAATGCATATGGGACTAATATGCGATTATAGGCAGTATACTAGCGAATGAAATGGACCTGATTGACACTTTGCCAATCAAATATCTCCAAAACATAACTCTGGACCAGAGGAAACGATTAGAAATAGTGGATCTAACCTCAAGAAGCTGGACATTTGGAACAACAGGACCGATTAGCATCTCTATGGTAATCTTATTGCCAATTCTTGGAAAAGTTCTTCTTTATTTCTACAGAAAACGGAAAACTAAGGTCAACATCCAGGTCACACGAAACGCGCTTCAGCCGAATGATCGTCAACACAGCCAATTGCTTCGAGGACAAAGCAACTTAAGCGGGGAAGAGTTAACACCCTTCTCGACCGGCATCACCGGATGAGACAATACCAACATAGATGATCTAGAGCAGGACCACCCAAGCCGATGATGTTCAACCGCGCCGACAACATTTGACCATGCCGACGACATCAAGCTACAATGCCGCCCGAACCAGATTAAACAATTCCCGGACCGACGCAACAGGATGCATTTCACACCTGCACGCCAACGACGATAGATCCCATGCCGTACGCTAAGCAGGAGGAAAATAACATGAAACTAACCCCTAGATATAAGAGTGTTAGATCCTAGAAACTAACTCAGTTATAATTTCGACTCTAAAGAATAAAGTTCGGTGACTTCAAACTTAACCCTTTTTTAAAAACCTCTCCATCCGACTGCGGATGTAACTTGTATAAATATGATTACAATATAATAATATATTGTAATATTAAGGAATGTGCGGTAAAGACGGGCACCTCAAGATTAGAATTCAATATCTACACAAGTATTTCTGTTTGATATAGCCATACTACTACTAAATTTTGTACAAAACTTATACTTTAACATCAAAAACATTACCTAGTAATCATATTTTTTAGACATTGTACAGAAAAACGGACACACTATATGAAAGGTGGACACCGCAAAAAAGGTGTGATGCCTGATGAGTAATACCTAACGAGGTATGATACCAGTCGTCGTATGTTTGAATCTCGACTGGATGGTGCTGCCAAAGCCAGTAGGATCATTGTACAAGCCCCGTAGAGTGATTTATCTATTTTGGGCAGACGTTGCGCGTACGTTATTTTGGACATTTACGGCAAAATTAAATAGAAGTGACCAAAATAAAGTATGCGTAAAACCTATCCAAAATAGACAAATCAACCTAATTGTTTTGTACTCTAATAACTAGCTGCAGAGTCTCTCGACAAAGGGTGGCTCCAGGCAAAGGGTGAACATGTGCATTCCATAACCTCTGTTTACTAACTTCTACCCGTACGTCCACGTGTTGCCGGCTGGGGTACGCAATCTCGGTTGCTGTAGGCTAACAGTGAAGGGGACAGAATGGCTTCCTCCCACCTTAAGATGGCAGCCACGTCAGTGAGATAGGGACCTGAGCCTAACAACCCACTGTACCCGAAAACAAAAAAAAATGTTAATGAAAAAGAAAGAAAGTCTCTCGATAAAGAAGAAGGGTTAAGTCTTAAAGACATTTATACCTAACGCCGATTTCGACTTACTTGAATACTTTATCATTAAAATACTTGAATAGTCTAAAAACTTGGAATTCCGTTTCTGAAAGTGGTTTAGTCAGCTTTTTTAGCAATTATAGTGGCTTCGCTGAGCACTGAGCGCTGAGCAAGAAAGCCTAGCCCAGAGAACATTTTTTAGCTTGCAAGATGCATAGTTAGTGTCGTACTTCGAACGGCATCATTTTCAACTACTTTTTTAGCGTTTCTTTTTTGAAAGTTTTCATGACCCTTTTCCACTGTTTTATTTTTTTATATTTTACTAGCTGACCCGACAAACTTCGTATTGCCACAAATTAACCTGTGTTGTACATAAATCATGAATCTCGGATGATTTTTGTCACTATCTCGAGTTTTGCAAGCCCCCCAGTGGGCGGCGCTTCCGACGGCGGGTCACCGGCAACACTCGCGACCGGCTCGTCCTGAATGATCTAGTGTTACTATAGATAGTTTTTGTGGTCTTGTTATTGATTAATGTTTTATGGAAGAGTCTCGAATTTCTCGAGTTGGATTAGTTTTTGAGTTTCGCAAAAATTTCTGTTTTATTTGTATGAGAGTCCATATCCCCCTACCACAGGGGTGAGAGGTCTCTAACTATCATAAAATAAATTCAAGACTCAAAAATCTCCTACATGCTAAATTTGGTTCCATTTGCTTGATTAGTACTCAAATTATAAGGAAATTTGTATTTCATTTGTATGGGAGTCCACCCTCTTAAAAGGGAAAGGGGTCGTAATACACCACAGAAAAAAAATTCTGCCATCTAAAACTCTCACATGCCAAATTTGGTTCCATTTGCTTGATTAGTTCTAAAGTTATGAGCAAATTTGTATTTCGTTTGAATGGGAGCCCCCCCCCCCTCCTAAAAAGGTAAGAAGTCCTAATTCATAATGGGAAAAATGGTTGCCTCCAAAAACACCCACATGCCAAATATGGTTCCATTTGCTTGATTAGTTCTCGAATTATGAGGAAATTTGTATTTCATATGTGTAGAAGCCCCCCCTCTTGAAGTGTGGAAGGATCCTAATTCACCGTAGAAAATATTTTTGCCTCCGAAAACCTCCACATGCCGAATTTGGTTCTATTTGCTTGATTAGTTCTCGAGTTATGAGGAAATTTGTATTTCATTTGTATTGGAGCCCCCCTCCTAATGTGGGAAGAGGTCCTAATTCATCACAGAAAAAATTCTTGCTTCCAAAAACACCTAGACGCCAAATTTGGTTCCATTTGCTGGATTAGTTCTCGAGTTATGAGGAAATTTGTATTTCGTTTGTATAGGACCCCCCCCCTCCTAAAGTGGGGAGGGGTCCCAACTCATCATTGAAAAAAAATTGTTTCCAAAAACACACATATGCCAAATTTGGTTCAATGCGCTTGATTAGTTCTCGAGTTATGAGGAAATTTGTATTTCATTTGTACAGGAGCCCCTCCTCTTAAAGTGGGGAGGGGTCCTAATTCACTATAGAAAATTTTCTTGCTCTCGAAAACCTTCACATGCCAAATTTGGTTGCATTTGCTTGATTAGTTCTCGAGTTATGAGGAAATTTGTATGGAAACCCCTCCTCTTAAAGGGGAGAGGAGTTATAATTCCTCTTATAAAGTGGGGAGGGGTCTCAATTCACCATAGAATAAATTCTTGTCACCAAAAAAACACCCACATGCCAAATGTTGTTCTATTTGCTTGATTAGTTCTCGAGTTAGGAGGAAATTTGTATTTCATTTGTACAGGAGCCCCCCCTCTTAGAGTGAGGAGGGGTCCTAATTCACCGTAGAAAATTTTCCTGCCCTCGAAAACCTTCACATGCCAAATTTGGTTCCATTTGCTTGATTAGTTCTCGAGTTATGAGGAAATTTGTATTTCATTTGTATAGGAGCCCCCCCTCCTAAAGTGGGGAGAGGTTCTTATTCATCATAGAAAAAATTCTTGCCTCCAAAAACACCTACATGCCAAATTTGGTTCCATTTGCTGGATTAGCTCTCGAGTTATAAGGAAATTTGTATTTCGTTTGTATAGGAGCCCCCCCTCCACTTAAAGTGGGGAGGGGTCCCAATTCATCATAGAAAAAAATTTTGTCTCCAAAAACACACACATGCCAAATTTGGTTCCATTTGCTTGATTAGTTCTCGAGTTATGAGGAAATTGGTATTTCATTTGTACAGGAGCCCCCCCTCTTAAAGTGAGGAGGGGTCCTAATTCAACATAGAAAATTTTCTTGCCCTCGAAAACTTTCACATGCCAAATTTGGTTCCATTTGCTTGATTAGTTCTCGAGTTATGAGGAAATTTGTATGGAAACCCCCCCTCTTAAAGGGGAGAGGAGTTATAATTCCCCTTATAAAGAGGGGAGGGGTCTCAAATTACCCTAGAATAAATTCTTGTCACCGAAAACACCCACATGCCAAATTTGGATCTATTTGCTTGATTAGTTCTCGAGTTATGCAGAAATTTGTGTTTCATTTGTATGGGAGCCCCCCCTCTTAGTGGGGGGAGGGGTCTCTAACCATCACTAAAACCTTTCCTGGCCCCAAAAACCTCTACATGCAAATTTTCACGCCGATTGGTTCAGTAGTTTTTGATTCTATAAGGAACACAGGACAGACAGACAGACAGACAGACAGACAGACAGACAGACAGACAGACAGACAGACAGACAGACAGACAGACAGACAGACAGACAGACAGACAGACAGACAGACAGACAGACAGACAGACAGACAGACAGACAGACAGACAGACAGACAGACAGACAGACAGACAGACAGACAGACAGACAGACAGACAGACAGACAGACAGACAGACAGACAGACAGACAGACAGACAGACAGACAGACAGACAGACAGACAGACAGACAGACAGACAGACAGACAGACAGACAGACAGACAGACAGACAGACAGACAGACAGACAGACAGACAGACAGACAGACAGACAGACAGACAGACAGACAGACAGACAGACAGACAGACAGACAGACAGACAGACAGACAGACAGACAGACAGACAGACAGACAGACAGACAGACAGACAGACAGACAGACAGACAGACAGACAGACAGACAGACAGACAGACAGACAGACAGACAGACAGACAGACAGACAGACAGACAGACAGACAGACAGACAGACAGACAGACAGACAGACAGACAGACAGACAGACAGACAGACAGACAGACAGACAGACAGACAGACAGACAGACAGACAGACAGACAGACAGACAGACAGACAGACAGACAGACAGACAGACAGACAGACAGACAGACAGACAGACAGACAGACAGACAGACAGACAGACAGACAGACAGACAGACAGACAGACAGACAGACAGACAGACAGACAGACAGACAGACAGACAGACAGACAGACAGACAGACAGACAGACAGACAGACAGACAGACAGACAGACAGACAGACAGACAGACAGACAGACAGACAGACAGACAGACAGACAGACAGACAGACAGACAGACAGACAGACAGACAGACAGACAGACAGACAGACAGACAGACAGACAGACAGACAGACAGACAGACAGACAGACAGACAGACAGACAGACAGACAGACAGACAGACAGACAGACAGACAGACAGACAGACAGACAGACAGACAGACAGACAGACAGACAGACAGACAGACAGACAGACAGACAGACAGACAGACAGACAGACAGACAGACAGACAGACAGACAGACAGACAGACAGACAGACAGACAGACAGACAGACAGACAGACAGACAGACAGACAGACAGACAGACAGACAGACAGACAGACAGACAGACAGACAGACAGACAGACAGACAGACAGACAGACAGACAGACAGACAGACAGACAGACAGACAGACAGACAGACAGACAGACAGACAGACAGACAGACAGACAGACAGACAGACAGACAGACAGACAGACAGACAGACAGACAGACAGACAGACAGACAGACAGACAGACAGACAGACAGACAGACAGACAGACAGACAGACAGACAGACAGACAGACAGACAGACAGACAGACAGACAGACAGACAGACAGACAGACAGACAGACAGACAGACAGACAGACAGACAGACAGACAGACAGACAGACAGACAGACAGACAGACAGACAGACAGACAGACAGACAGACAGACAGACAGACAGACAGACAGACAGACAGACAGACAGACAGACAGACAGACAGACAGACAGACAGACAGACAGACAGACAGACAGACAGACAGACAGACAGACAGACAGACAGACAGACAGACAGACAGACAGACAGACAGACAGACAGACAGACAGACAGACAGACAGACAGACAGACAGACAGACAGACAGACAGACAGACAGACAGACAGACAGACAGACAGACAGACAGACAGACAGACAGACAGACAGACAGACAGACAGACAGACAGACAGACAGACAGACAGACAGACAGACAGACAGACAGACAGACAGACAGACAGACAGACAGACAGACAGACAGACAGACAGACAGACAGACAGACAGACAGACAGACAGACAGACAGACAGACAGACAGACAGACAGACAGACAGACAGACAGACAGACAGACAGACAGACAGACAGACAGACAGACAGACAGACAGACAGACAGACAGACAGACAGACAGACAGACAGACAGACAGACAGACAGACAGACAGACAGACAGACAGACAGACAGACAGACAGACAGACAGACAGACAGACAGACAGACAGACAGACAGACAGACAGACAGACAGACAGACAGACAGACAGACAGACAGACAGACAGACAGACAGACAGACAGACAGACAGACAGACAGACAGACAGACAGACAGACAGACAGACAGACAGACAGACAGACAGACAGACAGACAGACAGACAGACAGACAGACAGACAGACAGACAGACAGACAGACAGACAGACAGACAGACAGACAGACAGACAGACAGACAGACAGACAGACAGACAGACAGACAGACAGACAGACAGACAGACAGACAGACAGACAGACAGACAGACAGACAGACAGACAGACAGACAGACAGACAGACAGACAGACAGACAGACAGACAGACAGACAGACAGACAGACAGACAGACAGACAGACAGACAGACAGACAGACAGACAGACAGACAGACAGACAGACAGACAGACAGACAGACAGACAGACAGACAGACAGACAGACAGACAGACAGACAGACAGACAGACAGACAGACAGACAGACAGACAGACAGACAGACAGACAGACAGACAGACAGACAGACAGACAGACAGACAGACAGACAGACAGACAGACAGACAGACAGACAGACAGACAGACAGACAGACAGACAGACAGACAGACAGACAGACAGACAGACAGACAGACAGACAGACAGACAGACAGACAGACAGACAGACAGACAGACAGACAGACAGACAGACAGACAGACAGACAGACAGACAGACAGACAGACAGACAGACAGACAGACAGACAGACAGACAGACAGACAGACAGACAGACAGACAGACAGACAGACAGACAGACAGACAGACAGACAGACAGACAGACAGACAGACAGACAGACAGACAGACAGACAGACAGACAGACAGACAGACAGACAGACAGACAGACAGACAGACAGACAGACAGACAGACAGACAGACAGACAGACAGACAGACAGACAGACAGACAGACAGACAGACAGACAGACAGACAGACAGACAGACAGACAGACAGACAGACAGACAGACAGACAGACAGACAGACAGACAGACAGACAGACAGACAGACAGACAGACAGACAGACAGACAGACAGACAGACAGACAGACAGACAGACAGACAGACAGACAGACAGACAGACAGACAGACAGACAGACAGACAGACAGACAGACAGACAGACAGACAGACAGACAGACAGACAGACAGACAGACAGACAGACAGACAGACAGACAGACAGACAGACAGACAGACAGACAGACAGACAGACAGACAGACAGACAGACAGACAGACAGACAGACAGACAGACAGACAGACAGACAGACAGACAGACAGACAGACAGACAGACAGACAGACAGACAGACAGACAGACAGACAGACAGACAGACAGACAGACAGACAGACAGACAGACAGACAGACAGACAGACAGACAGACAGACAGACAGACAGACAGACAGACAGACAGACAGACAGACAGACAGACAGACAGACAGACAGACAGACAGACAGACAGACAGACAGACAGACAGACAGACAGACAGACAGACAGACAGACAGACAGACAGACAGACAGACAGACAGACAGACAGACAGACAGACAGACAGACAGACAGACAGACAGACAGACAGACAGACAGACAGACAGACAGACAGACAGACAGACAGACAGACAGACAGACAGACAGACAGACAGACAGACAGACAGACAGACAGACAGACAGACAGACAGACAGACAGACAGACAGACAGACAGACAGACAGACAGACAGACAGACAGACAGACAGACAGACAGACAGACAGACAGACAGACAGACAGACAGGCAGACAGACAGACAGACAGACAGACAGACAGACAGACAGACAGACAGACAGACAGACAGGCAGACAGACAGGCAGACAGACAGACAGACAGACAGACAGACAGACAGACAGACAGACAGACAGACAGAAATCCTTCTTTATAGGTATAGATATAACTGTTTTATGACTGTAGAATAATTTGCAAGTTATCAACAAAGTTATTTTAAAGAATAGGCAAAATTAGTCTTTTATAGCAACTTATGTTATAGTTATGGTTAGCAACATGAGTTGTTAATGTTGCATGAAATAGTAGAGTTGCTTAAAAACTTTTAAATTTATGCGTTATGATACGTTAACTGATACGTCTGAAGTAAAACAAAATACCTAATTTTCGAATATTTGCTATTTAATACCATTTTGGCGTGCAGCGCAAATAAAGCATAACTTTCGCATCATGACGAACCTCATTTACCGTTTTAAATTTTTTCAAATAAAATTTTTGAATTTTGTTATTTTGGCCAAAATCATGCAAAATCTTACATAGGGGGAGGGGGCGATTAGTCAACAATGGGGAAAACTCGTTACATAATTAATCCACAACCCCTACATTTTAATTACTAATGTATCCAAACCCTAAGATTAGGCAAGCATTTCATTATAATACTTCAGTATAGTTCTCACATGGGTATTTCTATTTACCAGGAAGTAAACTTTACCTTACATATACTTCGTTGCGTATGTCGTATTACCAGACTATCACAAACCAAATCAGCACACTATTGTTACAAAATATAGTGAATTTAGACCAGATATAGAAAATATGACGGCCTGAACAGAAATCTAGAGAAAATAAACCATATAATGCAGTTTATTTTGAAGTAGGACTACTTCTTTGATTTCTATATTGGGGTGCACTTTAGAAAAACGAAAAGGGAACATGTAACGAAAAGTGGTTATGATTTGCACGCTTATAACTCAGTCATCCGTCAACAGATTCTAGAGATATTGGTATCAATCGATTGAAAATTTTTCAAAAAATCCATAACAATACAATAGATTCCATGTTTTCCAAACAAACGTTTAATAATTGAGAAAATTTTAGACGGATATTCATTATTTCATTATTTTCATGTTTTTGCCTTCCCACGCCAATGCTTCCCTAGCACAGATGACAGAAATATATACGAAATGAGCTATGGGTTAAGCTGACCTTTGATTGTATTTAATTTACGCTCTATAGAATCCGCTCGAAAATTGTTGAGCTTCAGTTGGTGCTGCTTGCTCGGAATAAGGCATCGAAGACATTCAAATTCACCAAGCAAGACGCCAACAAACCGAAGAAGCCACCGACTCGTTCGCCAGCGAACGATATGGTTTTTGCTGCTATCAATACCCAGTAAAATCAATGGATCCTCGCTGCAAGCCGTTAGAAGTAAATCGCCGCTAGCCACAGTTGTGATGTTCCAAGGTTGGACACATTCGTGAAAAAGGTTTTGAAATTAGCTGTCGAAAAGCTGGTCCAAAAAAAAGAACAGGCGATTCCGATTCGTTCAAGGTTGATAAAACGGACGAAAACAATTTATCTTTGCTAACTGCTGCAAAGGCGGCTCCGATTAAAGCTGTACTAGTAAATATGCGATGGTACCCCCGAACAAAAATCTACTAAGCCAACGAAAACCGTAGCAAAGGCACCGAAAGCCCCAGAGTCAAAGGAAGTCGTTCCAGCGGAGAAGGTGCCCGGAAAAAACTGCTGCCTAGATGTAAATTTCGTTGATTTGCATTACTAATTTCTGGTAGAAAACAATCAGTTCTTTTAAGAACTACTGAATAAAAGTATACGAAGCAGTAAAATTGATTTTTCTCACATTTTAAAGTGATGTTGGCAGTTTAGTATGAGCGTTCGAAGTACGCGCCCGTCAGAAATTACATGTTTAAACTGTATTAAGACAAACCTTCCGAAGAATATTTCTGTCTTCTTTTTTCTATCGCGCTTTGCGGCCTTTCCACTGATTTTCGGTGGCATGAAGACGATGTCGATGCTTCATATTAAGTTGCTGTGCGTGTGCAGAAACTGGTAGCTCTTCATTAAGGAAGCACCGGACACCGGTTTTGTTCAAACAATGTATTGTACGGTTTCGTTGTACGTTGTACCGCCTTTCTTTCGTGTCTATGATTCTCTGCCCTACGTTGATCCGCCTTTGTTACAACTTGCTGCCGTTTGCTCTGGTATATAATCAGAAGTAAGCCGGCGAACGGCATCATTTTCGCATTGGCATCGGTACAGAACAGACAGAGAGTTGCGATTATATCTCCCTCACTGGACTTGGCAAACTGGTAAAACGCAGCGCAGCTGCAGCAGCGGATCATTGTTTGGCGTAGAGTGCGCCGAACGCGTTGGTACCGGAGCATCGATCTATTATCAGCTATATTAGAATATTTGGTTACGGGAGCGGAAGAGCTTGAATTAATGGAAAATGCTCTGTTCGGTAACCATTGTCACCATTGCCCTGAGAGGTGTTGTTTCAAACATTCAAGCCATTCTGCTGGCCGGATTTTCAACCTCATAAATTACCACAACCCGTCCTTTTTAGGACGAACGAATTTGTTAATGAAGAGATGAAAATTTTCTGTATACTAAATTTATTTAATTAAATTTCCAAATGTCGCTGATTCTTTAAATCATGAAGAATTTCTTCTAAATTGATCTATAAAACGTTAAATATGTGGTGACTCACCATGCGGTCTTCCAACTCATGACGTTGCTTTAATTTTATTTTTGTTAAAAATTTTTGCCTTCCCACGCCAATACTTCCCTAACACGGATGACAGAAATATATAGGAGAAGAGCTATGGATTAAATTCCCTTTGAATCAAAGGGTTCAAAGTTTGATTGTATTTAATTTACGATCTATAGAATTCGCTCGAAAATCGTTGAGCTTCAGCTGTTCTTCCCCGGAATAAGGCAACGAAGACATCCAAATTCACTAAGCGAGACGCCAATAAACCGAAGAGTCAACGGATCTTCGTTGCAAGCCGTCTAGAAGTATATCGCCGCCAGCTACAATTGTGACGTTTCAAAGTTGGACACATTCGTGAAAAAGGCTTTGAAATTAGTTTTCAACAAGAGAAAGCTGGTCCAAACAAAGAACTGGCGCTTCCGGTTCGTTCGCCTACCAAACTTGCTAGCGAGAAGCAAGATTACTAAGTCAATGAAGACCATAGCAAAGGCATCGAAAACTCCAAAGCCAAAAGAAGTTCTAACGGAGAATGCTGTTCGAAAAAAGCTGCTGCCAAGCAGTAAATTTCTTCGATTTGTATTATTAACAGCTGGTAGAAAACAATCAGTTCTTTTAAGAACTACTGAATAAGTATATGAAGCAGTTGAATTGATTTTGCGAACGGCATCATTTTCGCGTTGTTTGGGTTACAAATAATAATGAGAGTTACGATTTTATCTCCCTGTCCGGACGCGGCAAAGGTGGTAAAATTTGGCAGCAGCCGATTATTGTTTGGTGTGGAGTGGAAATTACGCCGACCGTATTGGATTCAAAACATCGATGTATTTAAAACAAAGCTGCCAGACGGTGCAGTATTTTGCTTACGAATGATTAAATTGAAACTTTCATTCTTTACTTTGCTTGTTTATTATTTAGCTGCGAAAATAGTAAAACTTCTGCGACCTTGCCATTTCCAGCACACCACAGACGACCTTCGTAACGTAATACGTAATGGCAAATTGCTGTAAATTACGGCATCACGAAACAAAATACAGATGCCAGCGGTCCAGTGCCAGTCCAGGCAGAATCGTAATCGTGTTCCCAACCTTCCTTAACAAAACAGCAGCGTGTCCATGATGTAGTCGAAAAAACAAATCGTATCACATACACATGTGTTTAAAGCTGCCTAGCGGAACCAGGGATGCCAGATTTTTGCGAAAAATAATCTGCATCTACCCGAAACTGTTCGAAATAATTCCCCAAATCTGCACCAACATGTATCACATGTAAGAACTAAGAACACAATTCTTTAATGCGCAACTTGAGTATCTATATATGAAATTCATACAAATATCACCGGCTTTAGCATTGGGAGACGAATTGCACTACATTCGTAGTCCTACTTCAAACCTGCGCCCGTGCCACTAGGCATGGACCCTTGTACTTTTTTCCGTTACGGGACACCATTTGCAGAATACCGTTTGCCCAACAGCGCATGGTGTCCCGTAACGAAATGATTTTTATTATATCTTAAAAACTAAACACAAAACCTGAATATACTTTTACATTTTGAGTTTCAGGCTGCCTTCAGCTAAAAATTTTCGGAACATGTCGACTTTGAAAAACTTGAAACAGAGCAGAGTTTTGCAAATGTTTGAATCATGTTCAGAATACGCATTTTCTGCGATGGTGTCCCGTAACGAAAAGTATTCCGCCACTATTCAATGATGCTTATTATAATAAATATTTCACCCTGGTATTGAGAAAGTACTACTAAATAGCATCTCAAAACACCTATTTTGAAAGATATTCGTCAGACTGTTGGTAAAATATGAACAAATTTGCTTCGAAAAAACGGTTGCTCATGGTGTCTCGTAACGCTGGAATGTGTCATATGTCAGAAATGCAGTTTACATTAGTCTTTGATCTGATGATCTGATGTAGTCCTACGTCACCCTTTCGTACAACCCTTAGGGTTGTATATCTTATAGTTTTTACAATAATGAACCATTTTAAAAAGATATAAGCATTTTTTGTTTGAAATGAGTGGTAAATGGAGCTGAGCGGTGAATGGCGACCTTATGGTACATAATCTGACATATGAGCCGTTCCGAATTATAGTGGTGTAGCTTAAAGAATTAGTGTATAAAAGAGCGTTATATAACTATTATAACTAACACTTTATTAACTAAGTCACACTAGAACAAGAATCTAACTTAACTGTCTCCCTTTAAATGAATATGAATATGAATATGAATATATGGTACTACCACCTGCCTTAGCAGAACATCCGTTCATAGCAATGAGCCTATCATGTCAAAAAGATTTGAAGATATTCAACGATTGGTCATGCTTCCCGCCACTTGTATGAAGGGCCAAAAGGGAATTGGTCGATAAGCAACATCACTTACACGTACCAGGGATTTAGAGAATCTCCTTCCAAGGGCTAAGTCGCCTAAGTCAACCGTTGAATAAACCGTCTTAATGCAGAATGACTCCAGCAGGTGGGGAGAAGAGCCCGCTCATTATCCACGATGTGTTGTTAATCGGGCCAAGATTAACCCTAGAAAGTTAACTGTTTCACTCTCCCTAGGCCCACCGCTTCAAACAAGTGCTCTGATGGTCCCTCCCTCTTTCCCAACTTAACTGTCTCCCTTTAAATACTACTAAACTAATAATTACACCAAAAGAGCTAACTCTGAACCCCTGTCTTAAAACACTAATAAACTAATCCACTTTAAGGGGGGACCCTACTCTGGAAAGTCGTAAAAATCGAATTTTATTTTTTTTGCATTTTCGAGACGCTTATACTTTCAGAAATGTCATGACAAAAGGATTTTTTAATATTTGATCTCGTTGAAAACTTACGGCGAATATTGTGGAGTCACATCAAGGGAAGTGCTGTGCTGTACGAAGCTTTGAACGCGTTTTCCCCGAAACGATGTTTCTTTAGCTGGCGGTACGTGTATCTCAGAATCTAGTAGACCGATTTAGCTGAAATTTTTTTTGAATGCCACGGGCCGCAGTAATCTCTAGCCATTCCTCTGCATAACAACAAAATGCAAAATAGGTGACAACAAAACCATTTTCTAGGAATCACCATGATATTGAAACCGCAAAGCATTCAGATTCACAACATGCGCGAGGCATAACGATTAAACTGAGGGACTCCTATGTCATCAAAAAATTTCTCCTAAGTCCACCATCTTTCAAATCAGTCCGCGGGCCGCACGAATCGTCTCAAAGGGCCACATGCGGCCCGCAGTTTGGCCATCGCTGGTATAGAAGCCCCCCCTCTTACGCCCCCTTAAAATTGCTCTCTTACACCCCTATAAAATAGCTGGTCATTTTATCTATCCAACGACATATAAATTGTTCAGTTTCGTTCAGTAGTTTAGTAGTTATTAGCATTTGAAATCTTTCATTCAAACGTTACACGTCTATTTTCGTTATCACAAAGTGCTACCCAGTCCTAGTATAGTAAACAAAGACGTAGTCCTACGTCAAAACTATTGACAAACAATAATTTTGGATGTTTAATGATACGAATTAAACATAAATTCCCACTATATTCATAAAAGCTCATTTTCAAAATAATTAATCTTTATAGTGAATAGCGAACAATGCCATTTTGATCGCGTTTTTATTAAGGCCAAGTGCAAATGACTAAATGAATTACACAGGTCTGCATCAAAAAAACTGCATAAGATTTTTCAACTGATTCTTATAGATTTTTGTCCACTGAATTCAGAAAAAATAATAAAAATTGTCTATCACGTCACGCTTTCATGTGATACTTGTTGAATAATCTTGAAAGTTGGTTTTAGACATAAAGCAGCAGAAATATCCCGGATGTAAATTACATTAAAAAATTGATTTTTACATCAGAATTGTATTTATTAATGTAAACCCTACCATGTTTTGGAAGAAAACCATATACGATGGAGAAACTATGGAGAATATTATTTTAAAGCAAATTTGGTGCGCTCAAATACACCCACTTGCGCTCAGTCGACTGTACTGCCTTATAGAAGCAAATTTGATAAAAGTCATGTATGAAACATTTGTAGAACTGAATGCAATCTACAATCTTTCTGAATTGAGTACTCCATTATTTTTGTATTTACGTGGTAATAGTATTGCAACTTTATCCTTAGCTCAAACAAACATTCTATTTATATAACAAGGCTTAAAGGCCGTCTTTATTATAAATGGAAAAAATAATGCACTACTCTATTCAACAAAATTGTAGATTATATTCAGCTCTACCAATGCTTTTTACATATCTTTTACAGATTTTGCTTCTGTGATGCACAGCAGTTGAATTTGCGTAAGTGAGGGTACCTGAGGACATTAAACCAGTGTTGAAAAGCAAAAAAAGAGTAAAGATAAAAATTTCAGTCCAGTAGTGTTTTTCCTGTATTTATTAAGTAAAAATTTACTGAAATAACAGAAAAAGATCTTAATTAGATTTTTTAATACGAATCTGTGATAATAGTTTTTCCATCTAATTTGTGACTTTTCCATATAAGAAGCATAATTTGCAAAAAATCTGTACGTGATGGAGAAAAACGGAAGTCAATTTCGGATTCAGCACCCCAAAAAACATATGATTCACCTAAAATATCTCATGCATCTGAAAAAAATTTTATTTTTGCAGACCTGTGTTATTAGCTCAAGCAAACTTGTTGCTTTGGTTTTTTAGAAACTATTCTTTTACATAACACGAAATAAGTCAACAGTATTTATATTAGCGTTCTATTCTGCTATAAATGCCAAACCCAAAGCAAGGGTCAAGACGCGGGTTTTATTTATTTGGAGTTGAAATGAATGAATGTCAACATAATGTCAGCTGCCAGACGACGCCAGCTATCAGACGACGCCAGCTGTCAGAACGACTCCAGCTGTCAGACGACGCCAGCTGTCATAAACAACTCACTATTGTAGGATCATGTGTTTATAGAATTATAAGTATTGTTTCCATATCAATCGCTATTATAATGTAAGAAAGAATCATGGCCTCGATACATGTTACCAATAAACTTTACCTTTTACTCAGGCTAGATATATAGTAGTTTCTATTAATCTACCTAGGCTAACAGGTTATGGGCCAAGCCAACCTCAAGATCATCTAGTGGAGAGTAGAGTTTTTGTGGATTAGGGTTACTAATCCTAGGAAGAAATTCCTTTATTTAAAAAGCTAACCAGTAGTCAGCTGGTAGAGCAGACCCAGTAGGTAACTGGCAGTCCACGAATCCAGTAGTAAACTGGAAATCCACACACCCAGTCGTTAACTGGAGATACCGGCGCACCTAGAGGCAACTGACGGAAAAGCAGCCAACCGGTGAAAGAGGTTCAATCTGGATAGTTCCCGTGCTCAATTTACTTGCGGGACTTCAGGTTTTTTGACCCTGGTGCAGTACTGCTGCTGAACGTGATATTTTCGGTGGTTAACGGTTCCCGAATTCATTTTACTTGCGGGACGTCACATCTTTTGATTCGACTGCAGCTAAACTGCAGAACGTGATATTGTCGGTAGTTAACCGGATGGTTCCTGAGTTCGATTTAGTCGTGGGACATCGGACACTTTGGACATGATATTTTCGGTGGTTAACCGGATAATTCCTGAGCTCACTTTACTCGCGGGACGTCAGACCCTTTGATCCTGTTGCAGCAAAACTGCTGAACGTGTATTTTCGGTGGTTAATCGAATGGTTCGAATATAATTTACTTACGAGACTTTACATCATTTGATCCGATTGCGGCAATACTACTGTAAGTGGTTAACCCGGTAATTCTCTGCATACTTCGATTCTGCCAACACGGCGGATAGGAACAACGGCAGCAGCGGTCGGCAGAACGGTGGCTACGAGAGGGGCACTCTCGAGTTCACATTGCTGTTGACTGCAGTGCGAGGCTTCGATCGGGAAACAATCTTCGATGGCAAACGAGCCACCTTCCCAGTCTGGAAGTGGCGTGTGGAGCTTCGCATGGCAAAAATGCAGCTGATACACACACTGCTGCGTACGCCGATGGAGGAAACGTTCTATAAACCAGTAGAGGGAGCTATTCCTGAGCAGGAGGCAGCAAGAAAGGAAAAGCTGCAGAAGCGATTATTCGAAGACATTGAAGCCATGGATGAAATTATGCTGATCAACAACGATGTGTTGAACAAGGTCATCGGTCTGGAATATGCAAAGGAAGTCATGGACGTTCTTGTAAAGACGTACCAGAAATCCGGTACTGCCGTCTGCCGCAGTAGTAAATATGCGAGACCGTCTCTTTGGTATAAAGCATAACTTACAAACACTGGAAAAGATATTTGAAGAGTACGATTTAGTGCTAAGGGAGTTGAATCGTATGGGTGCTAATATCTCGCATGCATAGCAAGTGCAAAGTGCATGCCCTGCTAATTGCTATGCCGATGAAGTATAAATTTATGAAGGGGTCACTAATGATCCAATCTCATGAAGAGCTCTGTAAGAAAACAATCGCCGATTTAAAGCAGGTATTCCTGGACGCAGAAGTTGATGAACCCGAAAAAGAGAAAAGTCACAACTTTGCATTGAAGTCTAAGAAGTTAACCAGCAGATGTTTTGTATGCAATGAAATTGGACACTATAAGAGTAATTGTCCACTGTTGCAAAAGTACAATGAAAAAGAAATACGTTTGCAGAACAAGACGGAAACCAAGAGAGCATACGTGATGAGAATTGGCAGGAACAACAATAGGGGAAGCAAAATAATCAGAGCCATAGCAGATTCAGGAGCATGCGACCACAGAGCGAATGACGAATCGCTGTCGGAAGAAGAGGAGTTGCGTAAACCAATCAAGGAAACAACTGCAAAAGTTAATAGAAACCTTCGGGCTACGAAGCGTGCATTACTTTCGATAATTATATCGAGTGAAGATAATAAAAGGGTTACTTTTACGAACGAAAAGGTCATTTTCGAGAACGAAGTTGATACTTCGGGGAAGTTTGTCAATGGATTGAACAAACAAGAAATCTGCTCAGCATTAGACAGATATCAAGTGAGTCTTAATACTTGGCATAAAAGACTAGCGCACTTGACAAATCCGGGAATAGAGATGCTAATTACGAAGGGAATGGCTGAGGGTATCAGCTGCACTTCAGAAGTAATAGAGATAGCAAATGAATGGAATGGTTGTTTGGCGGGGAAGCGGGTAGCTTTCAAATTTCAATGCATGAAACAGCCAAAATCAAAGCAACCATTAGAATTGGTAAAATTCAGATATTTGCGGCAGCATAGAGCAGTAAACCTGACATTGTTATCGTTGTCTAATGAACGATTGTCGGAGGAAACCAAAAAGAAGGCAAAGGTTGAGGGTATCAACTACACTTCAGGAGTAGATACAGTGAATGTATTTTTGATAAGGAAGCGGGCAGCCTTCAAATTCCAAAACTTGAGAAAGCCAAGATTAAGACGATTGTTAGAATTGGTCAAATTCAGACGTTTATGGAAGCATGGAGCACTAAACGTACGATTGTCGGAGAAAACGAAAAGGAAGAAGGAAATGGTTGAGGGTATCAACTATACTTCAGTGACTGATACAACAGATCTACGTTTGGTAGGGAAGCAGGTAGCTTTCAAATTCCAAAGGTTGAAAAAGCTAAGATTAAAATGGTCATTAGAATTGGCAAAATTCAGATGTGTACGGAAGCACTGCGCAGTAAACATGCGATAACTATCATCTTTTGAAAGATTTTCGGAGAAGATAAAGAAAATCAACATTCAAAAGAGGAAGCAAATGGTTGAGCGAATCAACTATACGTCAATAAAAAATGCAGCAAATGAATGTAACGGTTGTTTGGCAGGGAAGCAAGCAGCTTTTAAATTTCATCTTTGGAAACAACCAAGACGAAGCCGAATATTAGTACTACTACATTCTGACGTTTGCGAAAGCATAGAGCAGGAAACAAACGATGGCTATCGTTGTTTAGACACCTTTAAACATAACTACATGCACTTTGTCAGATTCGATAATGGTGGGGAAGTCGAGAATTATGATCTTCGAAATGATCGTAGAGAGCAACAATCATTACGACGAAGAAAGAAGGATAAAAGACAACGGTTCTGGTATCAAGAATTTACAGCCAAAACAGCCACTATGACTAAAGAGGGGATACCTAAGAGCATAGAAGAACTAAAGAAACTCAAACACTGGCAAGAATGGAAGCGTGCTATTGAAGAAGAAATAGATTCGCCACATCAAGATAACACCTGGACAGTGGTCAACTGTGTTCCAAAAGGTGTAAAGACTGTCTATTCAAAATGGACATTCTCGGATGCACATACCTACAATATTTTGCTCATTGCCAAGGTTATTGGTGGTAGAGTATGGATAAAAGCTTGGAAGGTTATTCCAAGTGGAAGATTTATTTAAAGTTAAGCGTTTCCTGGGTAAGGAAATAAATCGCGTCTTTGAAAAACATATGCTCCTGAATTCCCAATCTCAATACGTAGAGAAACTACTGAAGAGATTTGGGATGAGCGATTGTAAACCAGTGGGGACACCATTGGATGCAAATACGAAATGGTTCAAGACCAATGAAAATTTAACCATATGACACATTCCGCGGGCCGGTATACCAACCAGACATTTTATAAAAGTTGCTTTTAGCATTGTTGAATATTTTTTCATGATTGGGCAATGTTTGAACCTTTCAAAACTGCCATGACTGATATTCTAGCATTTTCGGAAGTTATATAAAACGTGTATCGAAAATAAATGAAATTTACAAGAAATAAATGATTTTTCGTGATATTTTTAAAAATACTGCTACAGTGCGCTAAAACATTTCATAATATCATTTGTTTTCGACCAACTTACAAAGGAATATATGCTGAATCCATTCCAAAAATAGTTTGGATGTAATTTTGCAGTTATTTTGTATTTCAAGTGGATGAAATAGGGCCATTTTTTTGCGTTGTAACGTCACGAAAAAGGTGTACTTTTTAGCTTTCGCAGAAAAGTACAAATTCGAACAATCTAATAATCCATATTCTCTTTGTACTCAAAAATACCTTTAAAACGGTGCCTAAAGAATGATGATAAGTTAAGTAGAACCTAAGTTACAACTGATTGAAGCTCGCGTTGTAACGTCACGGCGGGCAGCCGGACGGATTCAAAACAAGTGAGACATAAGTAATAGCATCGAAACCTTAAGACATAGCATTATAGTTGCTTCAAGAAAGTTTCTTCATTTAAAAAGCACTTTCTAGTGGTGAAAAAATATTCGGACATTAGGGTGTCCTCAAGCAGATACAAAAAATATTTTCTCTATTTTAATTCAGAAATGATTGCTGTCTACAGAAAATTTGTAAAAAAACTAATTTCAAGAAACTTCGTTGAATACTGAAGATTTATATTTCTAACGTGAAAAAAGTTATAGAGCAAAACTCTTAGGGACACCCTTAAAAAAAATTTTTTTCGATCTAGTTCTTCAATAACGCTTCGTACGCCTTTTAGATGTTCTAAGAAATTGGTAATCGAGTTAAATTGCACATTTTCGTCGAAGATAGCAGAAATCTATCTTTTTTCCTTAAGGAGCTATCCCTTGTTTCTTTTATTTATACATGTTCACCTACGGTTGCCTTCATATATTTTTTTAGATTTTCCACAGTCTTCTACCCTAAGTTGTACATGGTGGAATACAGCATAAATTAACTCAAAAAAAACAAGTGAGATTAGCTGCTCATAGCTGCTCTCCCCCGAGACACACCCTCTTAAAGAGTACATATAAAAATAAAAAAGCCAGTGATAGTTTCTAAAGGGAAAAAGATAGTGCTCTACTATTTTCGACAAAAATGTGCAATTTAATTAGATTACCAATTTCCTAAAACATTTGTAAGCCATACGAAGGGTTATTTAAGAGCTAGATCGAAAAAAAAATTTTTAAGGGTGTCCCTAAGAGTTTGGCTTATAACTTTTTTTATGTAAGAAATATAAATCTTAACCATTCAACAAAGTTTCTTAAAATTAGTTTTTCTACAAATTTTCTGTAGACAGCAACCATTTCTGACTTAAAATAGAGAAAATATTTTTTGTATCTGCTTGAGGACACCCTAATGTCCGAATATTTCTTCACCACTAGAAAGTGCTTTTTAAATGAAGAAACTTTTCTGAAGCAACTATTATGCTATGTCTTAAGGTTTCGATGCTATTACTTATGTCCCACTTTCTTAGCATCCCTCCCACAGCGCGACGTAATTTGTGAACAACCCCACAATTACGTAGGCGAAATAGTGAAAGACAAATTAACAACACATTTTTGGATTATCCCTCATGTACAGAGGGCAGCAACAGCGATAATTAACGAATATTAAATGAACAGATTTTTCGTGACGTTACAACGGAGCTACGACCCTCTCTGTGCAAAGCAGAGCGTTGTAACGTCACGAAAAGTAAAAGCTGTTTAAAAATTAACTTCACTAACTATCGGAATTCTGAAAACGGCAAGTTGTTCAGTATTCATCTCTTATCAAATCATAGAAGAAAATCTTTAGATAAAATTTGAAAGAGAGCAGAATTTTCATGTTTTTTAACAGAAGAACCAAAAGACGTATTTCTGGCGCGTTGTAACGTCACGCTACATATTTGCTTTCCAAAACAATCTGGGCAAAGCAAATGCTATTAATTTGTCCACTTTTAATAGGAAATTTTATGCTCTTTCCAAATATATAATAATATTTGGGGGTTTCTCAACGATTTTCCCAGCTAAAACATAAATACTGTGCAAAGAAAAGTCAAAACGTTGTAACGTCACGGCGGAATGTGTCATATAGAGAATTGCTAGGGTGTCTACAATATCTATCACTAACATCAAGACCAGATATTAGTGCAGCGGTTAATCTGCTGAGCAAATATAATAATTGTGCTACCGATTGGCATTGGTCAGTGTTAAAGAGAATCCTGAGGTACTTGAGAGGAACAAGTAATACAAAAATAGTTTATTCAAAAGCAAAGGATTACCATATTTTGGTTGGATTTGGAGACGCAGATTATGCTAATGATCCTGATGATAGAAAATCAATATCAGGATATGCATTCCTTCTGTTTGCGAAAATTTAATTTCATGGTCATCAAAACGGCAACCAACTGTTAGCCTATCAACAAGTGAAGCTGAGTTGATTGCCCTGTGTGCAGCAACAAAAGGTATGTGGTTAACAAAGCTTCTGGATGAGTTGGAGATACCAATAAATCCTTTCGCAATAATGGAAGACAGCACACCATGCATCAGCATAGCAGAGGAACCCCGATCACACCAACGATTAAAACACTTGGATATAAAGTATCTGTTCATCAGGGATCAAATCAAGGATGGCAGGCTAAAGCTTCAGTACATACACAGCGCAGAACAACCAGCTGATGCATTCACAAAGGGGTTACCTACAGATACACATAGAAGGCTATTCAATGTGTTGAACGTGCAAATTGCGGGGAAGTGTTGAAATGAATTACCGCACCAATTTGTCGTTCAGTGTAGCAGGGTAACTGTTATACGGTTCCAGCAGAATGCCGGCTGTCAACATAACGTCAGCTGCCAGACGACGCCAGCTATCAGACGACGCCAGCTGTCAGAACGACTCCAGCTGTCAGACGACGCCAGCTGTCATAAACAACTCACTATTGTAGGATCATGTGTTTATAGAATTATAAGTATTCCCAGGTAACCAATAAGCATTGAAATAAGCAGTAAATCAGTCGTTTATTAGCATCCCTGGCGTTTTATACTGCAGGTTGTTGTTTATCAGCTTTTTGACTGCATAACTGTTGTAAATTGGCATCCACAATTTTATTTAAATTCTTCTTGTTGGTAACTAGCTGCAAATAAGCATTGTCAGCACTATAAGAGGGCTAGCAGTAAAGTAGCCGCATATTTTGCCAAAATAGCAATTAAGTAGCATTTAAGGCAACTTAAATGCTTATTGGCTTGCTTTTAAATTGCATTGGAAATGCTTATTGATTACCTGGGTTGTTTCCATATCAATCGCTATTATAATGTAACCAAGAATCATGACCTCGATACATGTTACCAATAAACTTTACCTTTTACTCAGGCTAGATATATAGTAGCACAGACAAACAGACGAGACACTCGCGATAATTCCATCGTCCAATCAAAAACTACTCATTTTTCAAAAAAGCATGTTTCGCAACATGGCCACACCGCGCGCGCCAGTCTTGCTTTGAGTTTTCGATATAAAACCATTCAAATGTACAAAACCCTACAGCATAAAACCCTGCAAATGCAAACTACTCCGCAACATGCATAACAGAGGGTCCTAGTGTGCAAGCAAAATGTGCAGGACGATGGTTTTTAAAAGATTTTCTACTAAGTGTCATGTCAGTTGGTCAGTGATAGTAGTTTCTATTAATCTACCTAGGCTAACATTTGGCAACAGCTTCGTAACTAAACTAAATTCGTATTGCATTGCATATGCGTCGGTGTAAACGAAATTTTATTGGGCTGAATTTTATTTGCCTGTCCTATGAGCAGGTTGAACATGCGGACGAGTCGTCACTGATATATATATATATATATATATATATATATATATATATATATATATATATATATATATATATATATATATATATATATATATATATATATATATATATATATATATAAGTGACCTTAAAAATGAACCACATTCCTAAGCTCAACATCACTTGCTTTATATTCAATCCTAAGACTGTGGTCAAAATTTCAGCCAAATCGGTCAACATTTGCAAATTTGAGACCATTTTTAAGAGTTGTAGAATTGCTTGCTTCCCATATATCACCCGCCTAAACTTACAACTGAGCATCTTGTACCTACATGATGTAAGATTAGGCGGGTGATATATGAGAAGCAACAAATTCTACAACTCTTAAAAATGGTCTCCAATTTGCAAATGTTGACTGATTTGGCTGAAATTTTGACCAAAGTCTTAGGATTGAATATAAAACAAGTGATGTTGAGCTTAGGGATGTGGGTCATTTTTAAGGTCACTTTAAGGACCCCTAAAGTGAGAAAATTAGTTTTTTAGTTAAATGTCATATTTAATTGAAAAAATCTCGTCTAACTTTTGTAGAACCATAGTGAATGCACAGACTAACAGACGTAACACTGAAGCCTCATTCCATCGCCAATAAAAACGATCATTTCAAATGTTCACTTAAGCCAAGACTCAAACAACAGTCGCTGCGCGAGAACGCCGCTCGCTTGCACTGGCGCGGTTGTCAGGTAATATACAAATAAATTTATAGCATTGCTAAATTTATAGCAAGCTGCTTTGCGTAGCGCGAAGACTGCACTAGGTGATGCTAGTGTTTTTTTTCCAAGTTTTAGGGGTGTCATTGAAACGATGTTTTGTTAGAAAATTTGTTCGAAGTGTTACGTCTGTTAGTCTGTGATATTACATTCTACATGCGGAACTAAGATTTAGGTCGGTTAGCCGAAGTACGCGTCAAACCACCTACCCATGGGGGGGGGGCGCATGTAAACAGGCGAAACTACATAAAACAAGGCGAAGTAGCACTTGGCGAATCTCATTGTCTCATTGTCATGCTTTGAGGCTCGTTTCAACGGTTTCAACAAGAAAACTTAGAAATTGAGCATGAATGCACAGATTTAATACAGTATAGTTGGGAAACTATATGATTGCTTTATTCGACACCAATTTATGTCTTTAAATACGATTTTTCTCACTTTTATTTAAATTACGACTTGAAAATGTACTTGCAAATTATCACAATGATTCTCCTCATTGTATACATTTTGCTAGTTGCGCCCTAATCGCAAATTACTCCGGAATTTTATACCAACTGACATGTCGAACAGTTATTCTATTTCTATCTACAACTTCAGGTTTGACCACTATCCCTGAGCCACCAGGAACTGATTCAGATGCACTTGGATGTAACAAATGTGTGATAAGACTTTAAATACGATCAACATTCATCGAAGTATGGTTTTATCGGTTTTGTTGACTTACGAGAAAAGTAGTGATATTGGCATAATTTCTGAACTCGCTCTTCCATTCAAACAGAATTGAGCTCGAAACACTATTACTAATTTATGAATTCCTAAATTACCTGGTATGAGCCACAATGTTATTCTTCTTTCGAAAAAAAAAAACAGTTTTTTACACATTGTCCATTTCAACCCAGCGGGTTTCACCCCAAATAAAATTTTGATGCCAAAAAATCATTATTTCATATTTTAGCAAAACTAAATTAGAGACAATAGTTAAACTCAGCTGGTAAACAGAAAACAAGTTAATCTTAGCATACTATTCAACTTTTCTAAGTTTTTATGCATAAATTTTGGGATATTGGATGATTTGTTTAGGTTGTCCAAATTCCCTACACCATACGTTTATTTCGGTGTTACCCCGATGCATAACAAAAGTAACAGAATAATAGTCAAAATTACTTGATATTACCATGAAAGGTGGTAAAATTGCCTGAAAACATGTAGCTTGTAGAAGATTCATGGTAAATTTGAATAGCTTTTTCATGCATTCATGTATGAAAAGTATTTTCAAAACACGTTTTCAAAAAAATGGTACGAAATGGTGGTCGCATTCTACAGCGTAGTTTGCAATACAAGGTCTTGGCATAAAAATTTAAGCTATTTCCGAAAACTATCGTATTAAATTATACTTACCAATAATCTACAAAAGCAGCAAGAAGTACGATAGTACGATACACTTATATCCTTATATTATCGGTATCAACTTTGTATCGGCTTGTGTTTATAATAGGATGACATTGTACACTCTTAAATATTTTCAGCTATAAATAATAGAGTGACTATATACAGAGTGGCGACATGCAGAGATGCCAGAAGTGAAGACATGTCTTTTAAATGGGCGGAAAGGGCGGAAAGCCGAAGGAAGACAAATGAAGACATTTTTCCTTGATTCGTGAAGACTTTTCCAAAAATCACCTGGCATCCCTGGCGACATGTCATCCCAAATGTATATGCAATGTAGAGTGACTATATACTATATATAATGCAATATAGAGTGACTATATACTATATATAGTATACTATAGTATACTATATATAGTACCGTGGACCCCCGTTCGTTTGGCCATTTTTAATCTGAACACTTTTTAATCTGAACCCCGCTGGTTTGCACGACGTGCAAATTAAAAATGGTTCAAATGTCATTCTCAACATAATATCATTTGTTTATGCAGACAATGCACATAAACACGATTTATTTGTACAGACCTAGCGTGTTTAATCGGTTTCACATTTCGTTTTCCTAACGATTAAGATAGAAATTCGATCGGAAAATGCAATATTCGCACTTGCAACTGCCGACTAAAACAAACCACCAAAACAATAACAAAGAGCAGGGCGGCCAGTTCACAGCGGTTTCAGTATATTTCGGGTTACCAGTTTTTCAAATTAAAAAGTAACCCCGTTAGTTTGCATGAGGAACCGTTCAAACGAACGTGGGTCCACTGTATATAGTCACTCTACATTGCATTATACATTTGGGATGACTACATGTCTTTTAAATGGGCGGAAAGGGCGGAAAGCCGAAGGAAGACAAATGAAGACATTTTTCCTTGATTCGTGAAGACTTTTCCAAAAATCACCTGGCATCCCTGGCGACATGTCATCCCAAATGTATATGCAATGTAGAGTGACTATATACTATATATAGTATACTATATTGATTCGTGAAGACTTTTCCAAAAATATATATAGTATACTATATATAGTATACTATATATAGTATATAGTCACTCTACATTGCATATACATTTGGGATGACATGTCGCCAGGGAATCCAGGTGATTTTTGGAAAAGTCTTCACGAATCAAGGAAAAATGTCTTCATTTGTCTTCCTTCGGCTTTCCACCCTTTCCGCCCATTTAAAAGACATGTCTTCACTTCTAGAGTGACTATATACTATATATAGTATACTATATATAGTATATAGTCACTCTAATGCAATGCGGTTTTCCAAGGCAAGTAGCTGGCAGACAGCCATGTTTTCGATGCCAAGATGTTATTGTGCATTTACTTGATCGATGGATTCCGAGGGGAGTTCAGATATTGTTTCAAACGTTCAAAAGGTAAAAAATGACTAAATTGGCAACACAATGTAATGTTTTATCGCCATAACTGGCAACACAGGCTCATTGCGTTTCTGCTTTTCTGCGTCGCAACCTTAATCGTGACTTCGTGTTAATCATACAAAAGCATTAAACAAATTGTTTTCGAATACGAACGTTATTGCTTTGTTATTGCTTGTTTGGATAATGAAGGATAAACTACACTTTATTCACTATGAAATTTCGGCAAACCGGCGTTGAAAATACAAATTCATTTCATGCTGAATTTCATTCCGTTTCTTCTGATAGAACGGTAATTCCTAGGTTTATTTACTTTGCTCGATTGGTTCCAATAATGAAACAGCGATGATGACACAATTTGACATTTTATTTGTCAAAAGCTAAAAACGACCCTTTTTACGACCGTTCAGAAACACGACTGTTTCAACCACCCCATTGACATCTCTATATCGAGCTGCAGTGAACGTCAGCGACAGCATGTCCGGGGCTCAAAATTTGACAGCGGGCCCAAATCAGACTGCTGGCAGTTGAGTGAAATGCAGTGCTGACATGGTATCTCATTTTCGCACACACGAGATGTTGGCAGCGAAAACATGGTTGCCTGCCTACGGGGTGGTTTCAACCGTCGTGTCCAGTAAGGGAATGCGCGCACAATAGCGTTAGCGTAAACGAGAAATCATATATTCGCCACTCTTCACACGAGTTAGCTCTTCAGCTGTCAGTGGGGCCCACGACTCCTGAGCCCGCCTGATGTTAGACCGACTAGAACCGACTACGATGGCTCTTTAGTAGGGTGATTATTTAGAGCCGACCTACGGAAGCAGACGAAATAGGCTGATTATTCGGGAGATAAAATTTATCGATACAGACGAAATAGGTGGATTGATTGGTGCAAGCAATTGGGCTCCCTACTAAAACCGACTAAATCGGGGAAGAAATTGGATGCCAAAATAAGTAAATTAAACTAAATAGGCGAATTAACCGAGGCAGAAAATTATGCAACCTACGGAACTAGACGAAATAGGAGGATTAATAGATGTATGAAATTGGGTTCCATACTAAAATCGATTAAATCGGAGGAGGAATCGGATGACGAAGTAAGTAAATCAAACTAAATAAGCGGATGAATTGAGGCAGAATGTTATGCAACCTACGCAACCCAACGAAAGAGGTGGAATGATAGGTGTATACAATTGAGTTCCCTACCAAATCGGAGGAGGAATCGGATGACGAAATAAGTAAGTCAAAATAAATAGGCGAATTAATCGATGCAAAAAATTATGCAACCTACGGAACTAAACGAAATAGGTTGATTAATCGGGATATAAAACTGATCGTTTAGTTCCGTAGGTTGCATAAATTTTTGCATCGATTAATCCGCCTATTTATTTTGACTTACTTATTTCGTCATCCGATTCCTCCTCCGATTTGGTAGGGAACTCAATTGTATATACCTATTATTCCAACTATTTCGTCGGGTTGTGTAGGTTGCATAACATTATGCCTCCATTCATCCGCCTATTTAGTTTGATTTATTTACTTCCTCATCCGATTCCTCCTCCGGTTTGATCGATTCAAGTCCAATTTAGTGCTGGCGACAGAATATTAAACACCCTATAGTCGATCGGAAATCACATTGTCGATGTTCTTTTATCTTTTATTTAAAAAATTATTACACAACAAAGTCTCTGCTCGCTCAGTCTCTGCTTTCTTGCCAATGCGATTCTGTTCAAGCCGTATCCCGCATAATCAAAAACTATTGGCAAAACGGTAGGTATTATAAATGTACTATATGACTAATAGTGATTGTTCGTCATATAGTTTCATATCATTTGCTACCATTCGAAGTCATGGTTGTTTAACCATTGAGGTACGATATTGTATATAGTTAGTACTAAATAAATAGTAAGAACGAAATACCGACTATGTTTCCTATTGTTACCATTTGTTGTATAGTATCCCGCATAGTCAAATACCATACGCCAATGATTTTCCGTATAGTTTTCTAACCATTTGCTGTATAATCATATAACCATATGCAGACTATACCCAGCAATGGTTTTGACTATGTGCCAAATGGTAAACTGAGAAATAACCATTGTACGAACTAGTCGTTAGGTTTGGTTACCATACAAAAATGCTGATTTTCGCGAACAATTTTTTCGCGATACCATACTTGGTATGGTGGACATACAGTCGAAGAAATTGTACTAAAACTGCTACATATATAGTATTATTATGGTATTTCGGAAAAAAAAGATTCACATTGAATTACAGGGACAATGATAATTATATGGTCTCTAATGGTGCATGTAACATTGCACTAATGGTTCTGGCATAGTTAAATGATTGTACCAGGAAATCGTTGGCTTATTCTATTTAATGGTATAAAAATTGTTTTGTAATAAAATAGGATTCATTTATTTTCTCATAAATTGTACAAAAAATTTGTGAGGATGCCGAACAACACTGCGGCAATATATGTTCACTTCGCCAACCACGAATAATGTCCCAACGTGAAAGATGTTTCGACGACAATATTGAAGCGACCCGTAATGAGTGTCGGCGACGAGTAGCTCAGGACTGAATGAAGTGGAGACGAGTTTCTGATACGGCTGACCCCGACGGCTGTAGCCCATGAAGAAGAATACGTGGCCAGAGTAACCCTTCTTGTGTACACATTTTTGTGTATCGATGTGTACTCTGGGTCTTTTAGAAATTATCTATAATAAGAAAAGAAAAACTATATGATATGAATTAAATAAAATCATATTTAGTATGTTTTACCTACATTTTTAATATTGTTTATCGGAGGAGTTGACGACGCACAACATCTCACTTGAAAATTGTAAAACAAAATGGCTGTTTTTGCATTGAGCATACTATACAACAAATGGTAACAATAGGAAACATAGTCGGTATTTCGTTCTTACTATTTATTTAGTACTAACTATATACAATATCGTACCTCAATGGTTAAACAACCATGACTTCGAATGGTAGCAAATGATATGAAACTATATGACGAACAATCACTATTAGTCATATAGTACATTTATAATACCTACCGTTTTGCCAATAGTTTTTGATTATGCGGGATGCTCAATGCAAAAACAGCCATTTTGTTTTACAATTTTCAAGTGAGATGTTGTGCGTCGTCAACTCCTCCGATAAACAATATTAAAAATGTAGGTAAAACATACTAAATATGATTTTATTTAATTCATATCATATAGTTTTTCTTTTCTTATTATAGATAATTTCTAAAAGACCCAGAGTACACATCGATACACAAAAATGTGTACACAAGAAGGGTTACTCTGGCCACGTATTCTTCTTCATGGGCTACAGCCGTCGGGGTCAGCCGTATCAGAAACTCGTCTCCACTTCATTCAGTCCTGAGCTACTCGTCGCCGACACTCATTACGGGTCGCTTCAATATTGTCGTCGAAACATCTTTCACGTTGGGACATTATTCGTGGTTGGCGAAGTGAACATATATTGCCGCAGTGTTGTTCGGCATCCTCACAAATTTTTTGTACAATTTATGAGAAAATAAATGAATCCTATTTTATTACAAAACAATTTTTATACCATTAAATAGAATAAGCCAACGATTTCCTGGTACAATCATTTAACTATGCCAGAACCATTAGTGCAATGTTACATGCACCATTAGAGACCATATAATTATCATTGTCCCTGTCATTCAATGTGAATCTTTTTTTTCCGAAATACCATAATAATACTATATATGTAGCAGTTTTAGTACAATTTCTTCGACTGTATGTCCACCATACCAAGTATGGTATCGCGAAAAAATTGTTCGCGAAAATCAGCATTTTTGTATGGTAACCAAACCTAACGACTAGTTCGTACAATGGTTATTTCTCAGTTTACCATTTGGCACATAGTCAAAACCATTGCTGGGTATAGTCTGCATATGGTTATATGATTATACAGCAAATGGTTAGAAAACTATACGGAAAATCATTGGCGTATGGTATTTGACTATGCGGGATCCCCTCGTCTAATGGCTTTAGCAGGTAGACTATATCCTGAAACTCAGATTTTTATTGTTGATTCACTGTTAAAATTAGCAATTGCAATACCTTATGGCTCCTCGGCCGCTTCAGTAGCAACAAAAATGTTACCAGTTCGGACGCCATTTGAAGAACGCCCGCAGGATAATCTTTTATATCCAAATGAAAGCCATCGACTTGTTTGGTTTTCACTGAAATCAATGAACTAGGTTATATATAATTCAAGAATTTATTGCACATCCGAAACATACTTCCCAAAATTTCCGCTGCTCCATTTCTGCTCACAAGAACCTCCTTTTCTAAGTAGACTGTAAGCGTAACTAGGAAAATTGCCCGCTGGCTAAGAAAGTGATCGTTGTATCGGTAGTACTGCCCTGCCGGAATCAGAGCGGCTAAACCTGGTTTAGACCCAGGTTCGGCAGCTGCATCCTTGATAAGTTTGCAATCTACGTTTTATCTTTAGCTATGCAATGGCCTCCGATGGTACCGTCACTGTCAACTGCAAATAAAGCACAATTCAAACCGCTCGTACGTACGAAAACACTTTGTAAAAATTATTGACTAAATTGGATTACACTCGAACTTAGTAAAATTACCAACTATTGATGCAAACTCCACAAACATCATCCCATAGCGCCATTTCCTCGATACTCAGATTTGTCAACAGGTATATACAGGTATTTATATACAGACTCAATCGATTTTTCGACCGATTTAATAGAGACCCTACGATAACAGACTAAATTCGCCAATAAATCGGGTTACGGGTCGGGTGACGAAAACCGATCCCGTTTGATGATTGATCGGTGCACTTAATTGGCAAACTAATCCTTGCAACCTAAACCGACTCTCTGACCGATTTAATTAATACCCTACGATAACAGATTAAATTCACCAATAAATCGGGTTACGGGTCTGGTGACGAAAACCGATCCCGTTTGATGATTGATCGATGCAATTTATTGGCAAACTAATCCTTGCAACCTAAACCGACTCTTTGACCGATTTAATCGGTACCCTATGATAATAGATTAAATTCGCCAATAAATTGGGTGACGAGTCGGGCGACGAAAACCGACCCCGTTTGATGATTGATCGGTGCGCTTAATTGACAAACTAATCCTTGCAACCTAAACCGACTCTTTGACCGATTTAATTGATACCCTACGAAAACAGATTAAATTCGTCAATAAGTCGGGTGACGAAATGAACCTACCTACGAAACCCGACGATGTAGGTTGATTAGTAGGTTGATGTCTTAAGGCACCCTATTTTGTCGGTATAGATGCGTAAAATGCCATCTGTCAAACTTTTTATGGGGACTAAATAGGGGGAAAATTAGGAGGGTTTTTTATGGGGCACTTGGCACGTCCTGTCCTAGATTCAGCTAGAGTGACTATATACAGAGTGGCGACAAGTCATCCCAAATGTATGCAATGCGGTTTTTCCAAGGTTTTTCTTTCTCTTTCCTGCATACGCGTTGGATAGGTCGTCTGCTCGATTGGAATGACACTGACAGATAATTATCATTCCAATTTTGACATTGTCGCCACTCTGTATACAGTCACTCTAGATTCAGCTAGTGATGTCCGATTTTTTCAGTTAATCGATTAGTTAACAATCGATTACTTTTTAGGCGGCCAATAATCGACATCGATTAATCGGCGCTGCATAATCGATTAATCGAAATAATCGATTGGTTATAACCTTTACATCCTGTAACGGGGAGGGATGGGTTTTGGGGCAGGGAGCAGTGACAACCTTCACTTAAGCGCCAGGCAAGGATTAACTTGCCGTGAAGGAGCATGTTTAGCGATACAATCCCAGTCAGGCTAGAATACCTCAGGGCAGGTCCATCAAACGCTCAACTATAAACTTACGAACGAAATGCCGACTAACCTAACATCGGTTGAATCCGTTCGGCCGACTCAACAGGGGGACAAGAGCAACCATCGGCTAGTGCAGTGTCCCCTAGGCATCCTATACACTAACCTACCGGAGGCTAACTCGCGAACTGATCTGGGGGGGGCACATTCGGGGACTCACACTTTCCGAGGACACATATCGTAGCAAACACCATTTCGAGGGTTAACAGATCTTCATTTACACGTTTCGCTTAATCTAGTGGTTAGTTTTCTTCAGTTTTTCTTATGGCCTGCTGCTTCTTATCGACGAATGTTCCGATGTGATGTTCCGATGAACAGGTTACTGTGCTAGACTAGCGGTTTCGGAGACCGCTTACAGATAGCCCGTACCAGATACGGGGTGGGTGGCAAATGGTGAATCGAATGTTTTAGTTCGACCGGGTCCGACATCCGGTAGCCGGTACGAACGGTGATGAATCCACGGACAGTAACAATTGGTTATGTGGTGGGTATAGCATACGGTTGGCTCTTCGGCGATCGGTTCCTTTGATCGATGGTGTATAGGGCCACGGACGGTAGCAACTGCCTGCTCGGTCGGCGTGTTGCTCGGAGAATCGGATCACGCACTCGTGGTCGACACGTGTTGAGGCCGACTGACGACGGTCGCGCTCTCAAGATCTAAGGGAAGACCTCCGTTTGAAGGAGGGTTCTTTTCCGAATACTAGTTTACTTCGCTTCTCATGTATCACTTTGCGTCTTCTAACTTCTAGCCCTTTCCAATCTTGCGTGTCGTCTCTTAGGTGGTTATCTTTAAAATCGCTCATTCCCCAGACTGATTTGCCTGTTCTGTCAAGCACAGGACCTTAGGACGGGACCGACGATTCATCTTCGGCTAGTTTCGCCAGGTTCCATCCGGTAGGCATCAGCAGGGTTTGTTTACTGTCGCGGTACCCTAACCTTTTTTCGGGGATAACGGCAGGTAACGCGAACAGGCTTTTAGTGACGGTTGTGTGTGGGATTGGACAATAAGGTTTGTTACCTTATTTATTTTGTAACCTCGTTACAATCCCCGACACCAAAAAATAGTTTTGCGTCCCGTAGTACTGTCCACGAGTGTTTTGGAATGTGCAGTCAGACTTAGGCTAGTTACATAGAAATCGAGGAAAGCGCATTTTTTGGTTTTTGTATAGAAAAAGACGAAGGGTATTACCCAGTTTTCTAAAAATTCCTTACAAAATTCCGTGTCTGACAGACTGACAAATTTTCGAATTATCTTTTGACGGTGGCACAGTTAGTATCTAGATAAAGTTTAGTTTGGTTTTTAGGCTTCAGCGTGGTATTTAAATCGGCCTACTGCGTGCAAACTGGATGATTAAAAGCAAAGCCTAGGGGTTAAACACACACAGCCAGATATTAGAGTACAAGACAGTTACGGGGCTATTGCAACAATCCTACCACAGATAACAGACATCCAAGCTAGGCTTGGACCGTGTGTAAAAACTTGCAACGGTTTTTCGCAAGTGGCAATAAGCAGTATGGTGGCACTGCGATCACCTAAAATGTTCATTCGAAGACATGAGCGCAAACGCAATTTGAAGCCTGCTCACACTAACACAAAATCCTATATAGCTGGGGGCCCTAGTGTATATTAAAAGAAATCGACACCCGCTCGCTCATACAGGAAACCCCATAAGGTACACATTCGCGACTACGATGCTACACCCTACACGATCTCTTGTATACATATTCGAGACTACGAAGTTGCTGATATTTGTTTGGTTTTTGTAAGAAAAAAAGAGAAGGAAGTATTTTTGCTATTGTTTTCCCACAAGTTTTGACAATTCGGCATGGGTTTTCGTGTAAGTGCAAACAGGCTTGAAAATTTCATTCACTTTTGTAGTCACGAATTCGCGTTGAAAGCAGTAAAAGAGATTTCGTGGCTGCTCGCACTTACAGGAAACCTCGTAACGAACTGTCAACGTGTGAGTAACGAAAAAATCAAAAATATACTTCCCTCTTTTTTTCTCACGCCTGAACAATATCAGCAAAACCGCGAATCATCGATGTTTAGCTTTTTAGCGAGAAAAAAAACAGAAGGAAATATTTTACTTTTGACATCACGCACGCATTGCCAATCCACAATGAGATTTCGTGTGAGAGCGAAAAGAATTGAACATCCTTTTTTAGTTTCGCGGAAGAGCCTGCTCGCACTTGCACGAAATCTTAAACGGGAAGATAAACAAAAGGAAAAAATATTTCCTTCCTTTTTTGTCATGAACAAACCTCAAAATATCAGCAACACTTTGCAGAGCTGCCAGATATTTTTTAAAAGAATTATTCTTTATCGAATTTTAACGCCGAATCACGGAAACAATGATTTTGTGCATTCTGTTTCATCTATTTGGATTTATATTGATTTCTAATATAAACATATCTTTTAACCATGCCGTATTTATAATATATGTGTACAATATGTGGTAAGCTGAAAAAAGCGGGATATCTGGCAGCTCTGCCCAACACCAGCTGCAGGTATCGCAAGCGGGCGCTTCAATCACTTAAGAGAATGCAAGTGGCAATAAGCAGTTAGATGTCGCTAGAGTCATTTTACACACGGTTTACGAAGCTTTTTGTTCTAGCTTGGATGTCTGTTATCTGTGCTAGTACCCTCTGTTATGCATGTTGCGGAGTAACTTGCATTTGCAGGGCTTTATGCTGTAGGGTTTTGTACATTTGAATGGTTTTATACTGAAAACTCAAAGCAACACTTGCACGCCGCGGTGTGGCCATGTTGCGAAACATGCTTTTTTGAAAAATGAGTTGTTTTTGATTGGACGATGGAATTATCGCGAGTGTCTCGTCTGTTTGTCTGTGGTTTTACCATTGAATATGATTCATGTGTTATTCTTATGGAACTGTAGTGATTAGCACCAGGAGAATATCTATGTGTTCTGCACATTGAACGCACGTGTATGGTTTTTTCGGTGTACTTAAATGCTATTTTGGCAAAATATGCGGCTCTTTACTGCTAGCCCTCTTATAGTGCTGACAATGCTTATTTGCAGCTAGTTACCAATAAGAAGCCAGGATGCCAATTTACAACAGTTATGCAGGCAAAAGGCTAATAAACAGCAACCTGCAGTATAAAACGCCAGGGATGCTAATAAACGATTGATTTACTGCTTATACTAATGCACCGAAAAAACTATACACGTGCGTTCAATGTGCAGATCACATAGATATTCTCCTGGTGCTAATCATTAGTTTCATAGGAATAACACATGAATCATATTCAATGTTAAAACCATGGGTAAAACACTTTCAGATGACCTGATATTCACATCAACTCATCGTGAAAGCCACGTGAATTTCAAATAGAATGACGTTTCATCAGAGTTACCCTTTAATTCGACGTGTAAAACCAGTGAAATATTTTTTTTTTAAAGTTATTTATTCTTAATGTATCTGATCCCTCTTGTTGCCACCTTACAGACCAAGCTTTGTAGAATAAGTTAAATACTAGAGGTCTATTTCACATATGTCGAAAAATTTGGCTATAGTCTTATAAATTTTACAATTTTTTGATTTAAGCGCATCAAATGTGTTACAGGGCACTTGTTTCTTTGTTAAAAGCTCCAACAGCTCTCGCCGGTTGTCCTCGAGTCTTTGACAGTTGAAGATCAGATGGCCTGGGTCTGCTAGCTGTGCACCACATGTACACGATGGATCCTGGACGATGTTATTTCTCCAAAGATGCGCCGGTAAGCGCGAGTGATTGGAGAGTAGTTTACTACAGATTACAATTTCTCGGCGATTTAGTGTTAGATCTTGAAACCACGGTTTATTACTTACATCCGGCAAGAGGCTATAGCAATTTCTACCCATTCGGCCTGTATTCCACTGTTGCTGCCACCTGGTGGTCGCCGCTCGTCGATAGGGATAGCTGAAATCGCTAAATGTAAATTTGTACGTTTCAGGTTTCCCCAGTTCCGTGGCGCGCTTTGCTTCTGTATCCGCGATTTCATTGTGAGTGATACCTTCATGTGAGGGTACCCATAGGAAATCTATGGATTTGCCTTCTCTACTACATCTTAGGATGAGGTCTTTAACTATAAACCAGACTCTTGGTGCTACAGCATCAGCATTCAGATTATCAAGACTTTTAAGGCAGCTCAGACTGTCTGATACAATCAGATAGTTTTCTGCAGCCAGAGGTTGTATCCGTTCTAATGCCTTAGCTAATGCTAAAAATTCGGCGTTGAAGATAGTTCGGTTAGCATCTAACTTAAAAAGTTCTGCCTCACCTAAATTATCGATCACTGCATAGCCAACCCCGGTGGCCGTTTTAGAACCGTCCGTCGCGAATATGTGATGATTGTTGTAAATAGTTACTCTGAATATGATCTTCCGCAATTTGCTTTATTCGTACACCACTTGGACGTTGCTTAATTGCAGCCTGGAGTGACGTGTCTATCATAATCATTGTTCGTGCAACTTCCAGGGGATATTCGAAACAGGGAAATCTTTCCTCAATGCCTACATCAGGAGCGTACTCCAGTAGATTATTTATAATCTCAGTGAAGTCAGAGTTGGGCAAGTATTCTCTATACGCACTAACATACTGATTATACCACTCACTTTGTGTGATTCGTTTCATAAGGAACTTTTCACTGGCTATTCTTCTTCTCTCTGCCATGCCATGAGACCAGAGAGAACTTCCAAAGATCTAGTATGTGTTGTTTTGGTTGAACCCAGGCATATGCGTATACACTGCCATTGTATTCTATTCAGTATCATTGCATCTCGTTGTGTGATGTTTCCAAAAAAAAATGCAACCGTATTCCAAACATGACCTGATGCATGCTTTATAGATGCAGAGCATAGCCGCAGGGTGTGATCCCCACTTTTGTCCACTGATACTTCGCAGGAAGTTGATATACGGGGTAACTTTTTTCTTCACTGCATAACAATGTGCACTCCAGGAAAGTCTGGGCGTTAAGTGTAGACCCAGCAGTTTGATGGATTTTTCGTATTCGAGCTCTTGATGACCAATCCGAAGCTTCGATGTATGATCAGGATCTGCATTCCCGAATATCATTGCGCTGCACTTATTTGGTGATATTTCCAGTCCTATCTTGCATAGCCCTTCGATTAGCATATCAACACCGCGTTGTAGAATTGCAACATTGTCTTCAGCTGACAGACCAGTTACTTCTAGCGTCACGTCGTCAGCAAAATCAATGACAACCACATCTTGGGGTAGCGTGTTCAAACAGTTTGTTATGAAAATATTGAAGCACAGTGGGCTGAGCGGTGATCCTTGGGGCAGTCCTGCCCACACTGTACGCTTGATAACCGTTGCTTCATCTATGGTTCCCACTACAATTCTTTCACGGAAAAGTGCCGTCACAGCATTGACGTATTCTTCTGGGATCCTCTTCTCCTCTTCTGTTGGGTACTCTCACCACTGCGTCCATTATTTTGAACTATTGTGGTATGCCCCATTGTCTCTTTTGCTGTACGCTTCAGGCTTACCTATCACTTATTGAAGAAGTGGTAGGCTGGAAGCTGGAGCGAGACAGGTGCCAATCAGGGATGACTTGGTTTATAAACCTTATAGTCCTGATCGGCGACGCAAACCAGATCTCCCTAGGCTCTAGTAGGGCCTTTTTGAGATACTGCAGTCTGCGTCCTATTAGTGCTCCACAATTGCAGAGTAAGTGTTCCGAGGTTTCGCTCTCGGTATTGCACAGGCGACAAATATCTTCTTGCACGAAACCGAGATTCCGAAGATGATATTTACTCGGGCAATGTCCTGTCACCAGACCGGTAAACGTGCTGAGGTCTCTCTTATTGAGACTCAGCAGCTTCTGAGTAACCTTAATACTAGGCATTATAAATTTCTTTGATTGTTTGAGCGACTGTACAGCCATCCAATTGGCCATAATCATTCGGCTCTCCCATTGTTTCAACCCACTTTTCATCACACAGTCCGAGATACCGCAGAATGGATCCGGACCTGTGAATGGAGAGTTAGAACCACATTTGGCTAGTTCGTCTGCGACTTCATTTCCGTCTATTCCGCAATGACCAGGGACCCAGTACAGGTTCACCGAGTTTACCTGGCTCAGTTGCCGTAAGAGACAAATGCAATCCCAGACAAGTTTTGAGAAACACTTAAAAGCTTTAAGCGCTTTTAGTGCCGCTTGACTGTCAGAGAAAATGCAGATATTGGCATGTCTGTATTTCCTTTTGAGACAGACGTTTGCATTTGCACATTCTATTATAGCTGCTATCTCAGCCTGGAAAACTGTTGGCCAATCACCCATTGCTATAGATATTCTAGTTCTGGGGCCGTACACTCCAGCACCCGTTTTGACTCCCACCTTTGATCCGTCGGTATAGAACTTGATTGAACCACTGCGGACGCTAGGTCCCCCCTCGTCCCAGACCGAACGTGATGGTTCGTTCACCGTGTATGGGATGTCGTAGTTGGTTCTAGCTTCCATCCAATCACTGTTCATTTCCGCAACTGGGCCAACAGGTAGAAGTTTCAGGATACTCAAGTGTCCGATTTTATCCCCGTCGAGTATTGTTTTCCATCGTTTAAGTGTTAGGGCGCTTTTCTTAGCCTCTAACTGAACGTGTTGATTCAGAGGTAGCAGGTGGAGAATAGCTTCTAGAGCCTTCGAAGGTGTGCTTTTCATTGCTCCGGTTATGGCCATGCATGCTAATCGTTGAAGTTTGTTTAACTTTTTAATAGCCGTGGCTTCTGAAGTTTTTGGCCACCATACCAACGAAGCATAAGCTATCCTAGGTCTCACAATGGCGGTGTAGACCCACAACACCATTTTTGGTTTGAGGCCCCATGTTTTTCCCACCATTTTTGAACATACCCATAGGGCAGTGTTTGCCTTGCTGATTATTGAATCTAAGTGTGCGTTCCAAGATAATTTAGCGTCTAGGATTACTCCCAGATATTTAACTGAGACGCTGCATTTAATTTCTTCTTTCCCAAGGTGCAGAGACTGTAACTCCAGTTTTCTCTTCCTAGTGAAAGGAACAATGGTTGTTTTTGAAGGATTAATGCCCAGGCCTTCTTTACTACACCAAGATAGTGTAAGGTTTAAGGCCCTTTGCATTCTATCCGATATCACGTCGTCGAATTTTCCACGAACCATGATGACTAAATCATCAGCAAAGCCCACAACTTCGAAACCTTTTGCCCCTAAGCTTCTCAGCAGATCATCATCTACTAATGACCAAAGAAGGGGTGAAAGAACCCCTCCTTGTGGGCAACCTTTGGTTGCAGTCACCGTTGTTGAGAGCCCTCCTAGCTCCGAGGTGATTTGCCTATGTGTGAGCATACTGTGGATCCATTCGACTATACAGTTATCAAACTGTCTTTTCTTCATCGCATTTACCATTGATAAATGAGAAGCATTATCAAACGCCCCTTCGATGTCGAGAAACGCGCCTAATGCTGTTTCTTTCGTTGAAAGAGACTTTTCAATTTTTGTCACGAGCGTGTGTAGTGCTGTGATTGTAGATTTCCCAGCTTGGTAAGCAAACTGGTGTTTCGATAATGGATATCTGATCATGTATTCAGACTTAATGTATTCATATAATACCTTCTCCATAATTTTCAACAATATTGATGATAAACTAATTGGTCTGAAGACTTTTGGATGTGATTTGTCACGTTTTCCTGGTTTTGGTATAAATACAACTTTTACCAATCTCCATGTAGACGGAATATGATTTAGTATCAGACTTGCCTTAAAAATCTCGATTAGAGATGGAATTAGCGCTGATTCTCCATTTTGAATCTGCGCTGGGAAAATCCCATCTGCATCTGCCGATTTAAAAGGTTGAAAGGATCTCACTGCGTTTTCCATCCTAGCCCTAGTGAAAGCCATCCCTGCGACTTTGGTTGCAATCTCTTTTGTTCTCTCAGATCCCGAAGAGTTTCTTTGAGAACATCCTATGTCACAATCAGAGTCCGAGCTGGCAGCAGCATGAGCTGAGGAAGATCCCGGAAAGTGAGTCCCCATCATTAAGTCTAGTACTTCAGTCGGAGATTTTGTGAACGAACCGTCATCTTTCTTGAGAGTACCGAGTCCGTTCGAATGATCCTTAGCAAGAGTCTTGTTAAGTCTTGCCACAATTGGAGTACTTTCAATGCTTTCACAATTGTGTACCCAAGATTTCCTTTTTGATCGTCTTAGTTCTTTGCTATATTCGGTTAGAGCTCTCCTATATTGAGTCCAGTCCGAAGTAATCTTTGCTCTATTGAACAGTTTTCGCGCCATTTTGCGAAGCCGTTCGAGCCTTCTGTTCCACCAGGGAACATTCCTAGTTGAAGTAACCCTTTTAAGTGGACAATTACTGTTATAAGCAGAGACTATCGTTTGGTTTAAGACCTTTGAGGCCGACTCAAGTTGTTGAACCGACCTAATTCTTGTAGTGAGGTTTTTCGTTTCGAGCTCAAGCGCATACCCAGGTAACCAATAAGCATTAAAATAAGCAGTAAATCAGTCGTTTATTAGCATCCTTGGCGTTTTATACTGCAGGTTGTTGTTTATCAGCTTTTTGACTGCATAACTGTTGTAAATTGGCATCCACAATTCTATTTAAATTCTTTTTGTTGGTAACTAGTTGCAAATAAGCATTGTCAGCATTATAAGAGGGCTAGCAGTAAAGTAGCCGCATATTTTGCCAAAATAGCATTTAAGTAGCATTTAAGGCAACTTAAATGCTTATTGGCTTGTTTTTAAATTGCATTGGAAATGCTTATTGGTTACCTGGGTACTGATCCCAGTTGGTTTTCCTAGGATCTCGATATGCGACCTGTGACACTAGGCCACCCACCCATTCAAAAATAATGTGCCTATGATCAGACAGCGATGCTTCATCCGACACGTGCCAGTTCTGTATTTTCTCTGAAATTACTGGACTGCACAGGGTCAGGTCCAAGACTTCCTCCCTGATAGCATTAATGAATGTTGGTTCATTGCTTCTATTAGCAATATCGATATTGTTTGACGAGAGAAATTCTAAAAGGCACTCACCTCGATTGTTGATGTCAGTACTTCCCCACAGAGTGTGATGAGCGTTGGCATCACAGCCGATGATAAAGTCTTTGTTGACTTCTCTGCAATATTTTACAAACGCCGCAACCTCTTGAGTGGGAGCCTCAGGACAATCACCAGGAAAATAGGCCGATGCTATGATAATATCGGATTTTCCCCTGGCGGTTGGTACCTCAACTCTGATCGCGACGATGTCTCGTTTAATGAACTCTGTAATGGGAAAACAATTAATATTTGCATTAACCAGGACAGCAGCTCTCGGAGAGTCATGCTTGTCATCATAGTATAACTTACATGTTCTTGTTTGAATACCTTGTATTCTTCCTTTGTAGACCCAGGGCTCTTGAATCAAGACCAGGTCCACAGCATCTTTGATAAACCTCCTGGAAAGTACGCCCGATGCAGCTTTCGCATGATGGAGGTTTATCTGCAGAACCTTAGTGTTCTGCATTTTTTTGAATTTTCCGCTCACTAGCATTTGGGAGAGACGGATTCCCTGGTGGTTTAGACCTCATGGTGGCAGTTTTCTTACTGCCAGTACCCGAACTCGGTTTGAATCGAGGGGGGGGCTGGCTTCGAGTGGTTTCACTTTTTCCACGGATCTTACAGGAGTTACCTGGGCCACTTGTGGAGACCACTATTTTGGTTCCACTCGGCCCTGGCACCGCCATACTGTCAAGATCCATGGGCATGGGAGACTCACCTCGATGAGTCTTCTCTTTACCAGAATCACTGTTGGGAGCCATTTGAGCATTCTGTGGAACCTCCTGTTTGGTTCCAGTAGCTCCATGGATCCCCTGGTTGTTAGGATTCTTGGAGTTTTGAGACTCAGCGCCAGCGGACCCTTGATTCACTTTGACTTCGCTAGTACTGGCCTCAGAGATTTGTGCCTCCATAGGCTGACTTGTGATTTGACGTTGCCTCGGAGTTGTTTTTTTCAGCCGGGTTTCGCCGAACCGAAAATTTATGATGAAGTCTTTATTCACGAGTTGACGCCTAGAAGCTTCATCAATTGTTAGCGACCAATCCGCATGTTTCCCATTGGGATTAGTTCGCTGCAAAATTCGCCATTTGTCAGTAACTAGATTCTCATTCTGACTCTCTATGAGTCCTCTGATTCTCTCGTTATCGAATGACGCGCTTTGTGGGAAGAAAGCATGATAGATTTCTGGACGCGGAATGTTCTTTGCATCCAGAGCAACGAGTCTTGATCCTTCCCATAGAGATAAGCCAGGAACCACTTCCTTCAACCACTCCGAAGTCTCCTGGTCTTTACAAGAAAGAACCAGGTACCCGGACTTGTACGAGCAGTTAAAGAACTTAGGTTTAACCTGCTCGTTACGTTGTTGCTCTATGGCTGTTAGTAGAGCATCTTGTATCGAATCCAGTTGTGCCGTACTCAGTTCAGTGCTGGGATAGTCCTCAGAGAGGATCCCAACTCTGATCTGACTTGCGGCCTCCCTGTAGGAGACACCAGTAGTGGAGTCCGAGGGAAGCTTGGGGGCTTCTCTCGTAGACCTCACTCCTGTTCCCCCCCTTCGAGCGGGATGGGTGGTTTGCTTTCGCACGACCTGTCCCACTCGCTCTCTAGGATTTAGAATTCGCTTCTGTTTTTTGGGGATCGGCTTTTCTCCGCTGCTAGGCAACTCCGATCCTCGTTGCCTTTTACCTGACACAGAAGCAGATTGAGCTAACACTTGCTCCCGTGCCTCCTTTGCAGGAAGCCCAGAGGCAAGCAAACTCTTTAATTTCTTTTTCTGAGCTTTTGTCAGGTTCCGTTTCCACGGAATTTCATTCTCAGCTGGACCTTCCGCTTTAGGTCCAGATCTGATTGTGACGGTTATTCCGTCGCTTTCATCATCCGTCGACTCACAACGAGTCGGCGTGTTGAGAATAGACGAGGAACAAGACGGAACCTCTGCTAACGCATCGTTCAATTCCTGATCCTCCCCTATGCTCATCTCCTCCTTCTTCGTTTCCGGCAGAGACAGGCTGCCGGAGCCGTGTTTTATTTATATTTAGACTCTCCATATGAATCCCACGAGTAGCTCGGTAAAAGATGGTCCGCTGCATCAGTGACCGGCTTAATGCAGTAAGGGCAAGAATACTGTGGAGGGTGCCCTGGTACTCCACAGGCTCCGTTAGCGGCTGAGTATTTCTAGAACCCCCTCCACCATTCATCCCTCGGCACGGGTCGCATGACACCTTGGATTAGGGGTTTATCCATTTAGATTTTTACGTGATAGCCATGGATAACAGCTATTAAAACCATCCTTCTTAGGGGCTTTGGACCCTCTGCTCAGGTTCTTAGTATTTCCAGGTTCATTGAACATGTTGCTACCAAGATCCGTCATTTGCAGGCGAAGTTCTTCTGGGTTCTTCTGGGATATTCATTCGTTGCATTTCCGAAGCCAGCAGGGTAATGCTGACGTTATCGTATGCACTTTTTACGTCCACACAGCAGACATTAACGGATGCCCCTGATGATATAGCCAGTCTCGCATCATGGATTAGTGTGTGTAACGCGTCCTGTGTGCCCCGACCCTTTCGGAACCCGGTAATTGAATTTGGGAAAAAATTGTTGTGTTCGATGTACCATTCAAGCTTGTTTTTGATGATCGTTTCATATAATTTTCTTGCACAATTTGCCAAAATAATTGGACGATACGAATCCACTTCTGCCCGCGGTTTTCCTGGTTTGAGAATGGCTACAACACGGCATTGCTTCCATTCTTCGGGAATTTCCAATTCACCCAGAAAGATGAGATTGTAGATTTTGACTAAGTATTGCCACAGATCGTTTGTGTGTGTGTGTGTGTGTGTGTGTGTGTGTGTTTGTGTGTGTGTGTGTTTGTGTGTGTGTGTGTTTGTGTGTGTGTGTGTTTGTGTGTGTGTGTGTGTGTTTGTGTGTGTGTGTGTGTGTTTGTGTGTGTGTGTGTGTGTTTGTGTGTGTGTGTGTGTGTGTGTGTGTGTGTGTGTGTGTGTGTGTGTGTGTGTGTGTGTGTGTGTGTGTGTGTGTGTGTGTGTGTGTGTGTGTGTGTGTGTGTGTGTGTGTGTGTGTGTGTGTGTGTGTGTGTGTGTGTGTGTGTGTGTGTTGTGTTACTCGCTGGAAATATATTTAATCTTGAAATCTCCCATGGTGACTAGAAATTTTCAAAACACTATATTTCCCAGAGTGGCGCATGGTGGCACGTAATTCTTTCATAAGTTGATAGTATATACCTGAGATTTAACCCAGAAGGCGGAATTAACCTGGAGCACTCACGAACTGACATGACACATAGAAGAAAATCCTTTAAAAACCATCGTCCTACACATTTTGCTTGCACACTAGCACCCTCTGTTATGCATATCGCGGAGTAGCTTGCATTTGCACGGTTTTATGCTGTAGGGTTTTTACATTTGTATGGTTTTATACTGAAATCTCGAAACAACACTCGCGCGCCACGGTGTGGTCATGTTGCGAAACATGCTTTTTTGAAAAATGAGTGGTTTTTGATTGGACGATGGAATTTACGCGAGTGTCTCGTCTGCTTGTCTGTGCCTGGAGATATCTGGAGAAAAAAAAGTTGTCGACTAAGAAAGCAGAAAATTCTCTTATTTTTCCATATTTTCCTTCTTCTCATGCTTTTTATTATTATAATTTTTCCTCTAGCCGTATAAACCATTTATTTTTCGGAAAGCTCATTTCATTACCTTTCTAATGATATATATTACATAAGATTTAATTTTGGAAATAATGTTCAAAAATTGATTTGAAAGTCAACGTGTTTGAATGGCAAAAAGCGTATATGTCATATCGTTTTTCAACTTTGACAGCCTCTATCTCAGAAACAACATCGACTAGAGACTTGCTATTTTGGATTTTTCTTAATTGAAGTGTTTGCTATCAATAGAAAATTTCATTAAGCGGATTAGTGAAAGTCAGTTTTCTGATTTTTGTCCGCCTGATATCTCATAGTGCGGTGGTTCTACAATTGATGGATGGACGATGGCGGAAAGTAATGAATTTTTTGGAGTGGAGGGGAAAGAGCGGGAAGGTGAGAAACTGGGTTAAACAGATTTCAATATGAAGTAATTCATAGGGAGTCACCATCGAGATTTCCTCCATACAACGTTAATGGAACTATGAAGAAAACATGCGCCCCACCAATTAAGTTCATCGAAGAAATGTCTTCGAACATTTTAAATTGCAATCCATATTGAGTGGGCTGAATTTTTAGACCTATGGCCTATTTCAAGATATGTTTTAGATCTGCTGAACTTATGGACCAATTTCGGTAAATCTTACAAAGCTTATATGGGACGAATGAATAACTTAACTGGCCTGATAAACTCCATTAAGTTAAAAAATTGTTAAGAATAGAGGAAAATCAGCAAAACTTAATATCCCGCATTTTGCACCTTACTGGACACCGCAGTCTAAAAGTGCGACTGGAACAAAAAGTGCTACAATGCGAATGCTGTGAGTGAGAAAGAGTGACAACTGCAATGTTGCTGTTTTCTTTTGTCATATACGTTCAGCTGTTTAGATTTCGGTAAATTTTACCGAATCGTTTAAGTGTGTAGAAGGAGTGATTCGTGCTGGTACGACAGAGGAGGATTACTTTTGTCACCCCGTCATTAGTTTACGCAGATAGTCCTGAGCGTATTGCTGTTTTAAGTCACTCGCTGTCTGTGCACACCTATTTGTCATCGGCTCGGATTTAGTTTTTTTTTCATCCAAAAAGCAAAAAAGAGCAGCGGATGGCACGAGAAGCAGTGGCCCAGTAAACCATTTGGTTTGTATATCTCGATTGCAACTGAGGTATACGAAATCATATCTGAACGAAAAAGTTATATTTCACGCCATATAAGAGCATATATGTACCAAAGTGGAGGCGATATACGTGCGAAAATTTTGACAACTATTTGTAATTCTATTTTGCGCAGTTTTTATAACACGCAACTAAATACTCCTGAATATATGATATAGATATAATCAAATATTGCAATTGTCTATCCTGCTTTATAATTCACAGTCATGAATTGTATATGAAGACACGCACGACTGCAAAACAACTTATTGTTCACTTCGATTTGACATACTCTAATCATTATACAACTCCAATATGAAATTGACATGAAAACGATTTAATGTGGACTTTCTATTACGATTTTGTGTTATCTGGGGGTGTTTCCGCGCACCGGCACCGGCAGCGGGAGCTGGTCACACGATTACGGCGCTACCAGCAGTGGTGGTATCGCCACTATGCCACCCGACCGTAACAATTCTGGCGGCTTCAGCCCGACGAAATTCATCTCACTGAGCAAATCCATTGTGAGTAACTCGCAAAGCGTCAACCAGAGCTGGTTGTCTTTGGATAAGTTTGTTAAATTTATCGGTATGATGAGGGATAACAACACGCCGAGAGAAAAGATACACACCGTACAGACAACAACAAATAAAAGGATTGCCACGACCAGCAAAGATTTGTGGCGGCTAAAAGTGATTATACAAATTTTTTCTATTCTTAATATATCAAAAAAGTTTGCGCAACGCTCATTCCACACTTATTCCACATTTATTCCACACCTTCTCGCAGCAATGCTGCGCAACATTTATTCCACTGTTATTCCACACTGGCTCTCAGCAATGCTGCAAATTCTTTTGTACAACATTTATTCCACTATTATTCCACTTTTTTTCTGCACTTGCTCTCAGCAATGCTGCTGATACGTTTGCGCAACGCTCATTCCACTATTATTCCACACTTGATCTCCGTAATGCTGCTGATACGTTTGCGCAATGCTCATTCCACTCGTATTCCACTTTTACTCCACAATTGCTCTTGACTGACACGTTTGCACAACGTCTATTCGACGTGCATTTTCATGGTAGCTTTTAAGAGTATAATCAATATATATAGAATGCCAGTGTCGCTGCAGTGCGCGTGGTAAACATCACACATGCTCAGATAATGTATATACATTATATATGCATGTGTGTGTGCCTGAGATTCATCAAAAGGGGAATCTCATTGTCAAACTAATGCATCCCACGACCCGCCGCGGATGGCCGACTGCGATACGCGTTACCGGGACGCGGACACAAGATAAAACTTATAGAAATTTCGGACAATCTGTCGAATGAGTAAAACCGCATGTTAACATGGTAAAATCTATTCAACTTCTAAAGTACATAATTGCTTCCTCTCATACGTTTATATAACGCTTTGATGACATCACTAGATGACAGCTATGCTGCCGTCTAAGAGCCCAGCGGCGTGCGAATGCGATGGGGGCACTCCGCTAATCCAGTTGTTCCCAACATTCCCCTCCTTCAATAGAGATGATAGGGGTCAAACCACTGCGGCGGCCTTCTGGTTCTAGAAGAACGGCGTGGTGCTACTTGTTGAGGTGTTGCTGGTTCACTGTCTGCAGACTCGAAGTCGATTGATACTGACGTAGATGACGATGATACAGTTCTTGCCTGCGATGCATCTTGCTCAGGCGATGATGATGTGTCGCTGGGCAAGAAGTTCATTGACGATGACATTAAGTTACTCTGGTTTCCATGTCGTGCAGAGCAGTTCGATGCTTTTTGGAGGTCCCACGAATCTAACAGAATGTCTAATGGCAGTGGTTGCTGTGAAATACTGTTTTTACATTTTGGTTCACTTCTGCTACGGAGTTGGTTCACATGGGATCTTATTAGCCTGTGTCCATGCACCCAAACGGTGTACATAACTTTGCCGACACGGTCGCAAACGACGCCCTCAGCCCAATGCCACTTATTTTTACGGTAAAGCTTTGCATATACTAGCTCATGTTGATCGAAACGCCTTTTGGACTGAACCACGTGTCCCTGTGGAACGAAGGGTGTTTGCGGCGGACGTAACAAGTCCAAATTCATACGGTTGTTGCGCCCAAACATAATCTCGGCTGGTGACATTCGCTTTTCGGCATGACGATTCGGTGTGGTACGATATGTTAAAAGAAATATCTCCAAGGCTTCATCAATATCACTCCAACTCCTCCCTTCGCCAATTTTCTGCACCGCCCGCTTGAAAGTGTCCACAAAACGCTCTACCTGACCGTTGGACTGAGGGTGAAACGGGGCTGTGGTCCTATGCTGTATGCCATTGTTGGCGCAAAAGTTCTGGAATTCGACGCTCGTGAATTGTGTTCCGTTATCGCTAACGAGTGTTTCTGGCATACCGAAACGAGCAAAAATGTTGCGCAATATAGTGATCGTTGCTGCTGATGTTATACGACGCGTACGAATCACCTCTGGCCACTTAGTGAAGGCATCTACGGCAAGTAAAAAGTAATCGCCTTCAATTGGACCCGCATAGTCCACATGTACTCGTTTCCACGGGCCGGTTGGCTTAGGTCAAGGAACCGGCGCTGAGTGTGCTGGAGACTTCAATACAGACGCACAATGCTTACAGCCCTTAACGTACGAAACGATCTCTTCATCAAGGGACGGTCAATAAACATAGCTTCTGGCTATCGCTTTCATTCGCTGGATACCTGGATGTCCTTGGTGAAGCTGCTTCAAACAGCCGATGCCGCTCTGGAATCACAAGGCGCTCGCCGAACAAAATACAACCACCTACGGTGCTAAGTGAATCACGTCGAGAACTATAACGCTTGATATCCGGATCAATAAGCCCGGAACTTTGCGGCCAACCTTCTCGAAGGTAACGATAAACCAACCGAAGTTGCAAGTCTGCTTGGGTATCTTCTTCCACTACTCTGAAGCTCAGCGGTAAAACATTTGTTACACCATCTGCTACCGATTTCATATCCTCCTCTAACGTAATACTTGCGATGACATAATCCTCTTCAGGTTTGGTATGGCTGCTGATTAGCCGTGACAGAACGTCAACATGTCCAAACTTTTCGGTTGGGACGTGCTCGATCGAAAAATCATACAAGAGTAACGTGAGCGCCCAACGCTGTAATCGGTTTGCCGTATACACCGGAATGCCTTTCCTTGAACCGAATATTCGAACCAGGGGTGCATGGTCGGTCTCTAGTCGAAAACGACGACCGAAGATCATTTTGTGAAATTTTGTAACGGCGAAAATGATTGCTAACCCCTCTCTGTCAGGCTGACTATAACCCTGCTCTGCCTTCGAAAGCGCGCGTGCCGCGTGCTGCACAACCTTCATCGAGCCATCTGGGAATTTATGACAGATGGTTGCACCTATCCCAACAGATGAAGCGTCTGCTGACACGACTATCTCGCGTCTCGGATCATAGTGTGTGAGTAATAGATCCGAGCCAAGAATTTCTTTAAATCGGTCGAATACTTGCTGGCATTCGGCAGTCCACCTAAATTTAACTCCTTCTTTCAGCAACTCATCTAGTGGAAACCGTAACGTGCGCATGTTTGAGACGAAACGGCCATAATAGGTTATCGCTCCCAAAAACGATCGTACTCCACTGACATCTGTTGGCACAGAGAGCTTTCTGATGGCTTCGATTTTGGCAGGGTCTGGTCTTAGGCCATGACGGTCAAACAAATGACCCAAATATCGAATCTGTGGCTGGCCAAAGGAACACTTTTCTTCACGAATCGTAAAGCCGAACTCTCTTATTCTCTGCAGCACTGCACGAATGTTTTTCCTGTGATCGTCCTCGTTAACACCACCAACAACTACGTCGTCGAGGTAACCACATGTGCTTGTGAGGCCTACCAGCATCGCATCGATGATTTGCTGGAAAGCTCCGGGTGCTGTCTTCACACCTGGTGGCAAACGATTATATTGGTAAAGGCCACGGTGTGTATTAATAGTGAGCAGATTACGAGAGTTTTCATCCACCATCACCTGCAGGAAAGCATCTGTCAAATCGATCTGGCTGAAAACTGTACAGTTTGCCAGACTCGCAAAGATATCCTGCGGCAAGGGGAGAGGGTACTGATTGGGTTGCAGTGCATCATTCAGACCAGTGGAATAGTCTCCACAAATTCGTATTGAACCGTTTGCTTTACGGACAACAACTATTGGAGCAGCCCATTGTGAATAATCGACAGGTGTGATGATTTGCTCCCGTTCTAGACGATCTAGCTCATCGTCAACTGCCCGATACATGGCATACGCAACTGGACGTTTCGGCCGAAATACAGGTAACTTTCCATCTTTAAGCACCAGTTGGACTTCCGTTTTCACGCAGACTCCTAACTCACTGCGAAACACTTCCGGAAACTCGGCCTTCAGTGCATCCACATATGTGGGAGAGCTGGTCAGCTGATTACAAACACTCTCTAACGGAACCGACCATAATTCGAAGAGATCCATAACGTCGGATCCTAGCAGATGAAGTTGCTCTTGTGTAACTCGAACCAAACAGAATTTCATTTGGCCACCGATTGCTAATTCACACGAGAATTCACCATCGATATTCAGTGGTCTACCTGTCGCTGTTTTTGCCACAACTGTCGACGCGCGCAAAGAGGGTTTGCCAACTTTTCGCCACGAATCGACTGAAATTATTGTGATGTCCAAGCCCGTATCCAGCTGCATTCGCACCGGTGATTCATTGATCACAACTGGCACGAATTTTCTGCGTTCACGTACACTGCATGCGTTAACTGTCACTATTTTCGCTGTGACATGCTTGCTAGCTTTGTGTCGATCATATCTTCCAAAACGAGTTTTTGTCGCACTCCAACAATATCCTTTTCTGTGGCCTAATTTACCACAATCACTACACTTATTGTTTCTGAAAGTACACTCTTTTGCGTAGTGCATCGCACCACAAAGCCAGCAAGCAGTCTCTGGTACACTTTTCCGTTTATCGTTTGTTTGATCACTTTTAAACTTTGGCGGAAAGTTTCTACAATTTTTCTTTGATGACACTGCACTCACTGTTACCGGATTCTCGATCATCGCGGTATCATGCCGTAGATTCAGCAAACGTTGTAACTCCTCAGATAGCTGTTCCAGTGTGACGTCGGATCGTTCCTCAATGCGTGTTAGCAGTCGGGTCCTGACCTCTGCATCACGTTCAGATTTTAAGCCGCAGACAAAAATTAAACATTTGAACTGCTCCTCCGTTAACTTTCTTAACTCGAACTCGACGCACAACTTGTTAATGCGACAGGCATACGTAACATAATCCTCTCCGGACTGTTTGCCGATCTGTAGGCAGCGATATCTTCTGCTGATGATGGACTCAGAAGCACCAAACAAAGCGCTCAGCTTCGCCACTGTCTCTGCAAACGAAGTCTTTTGGCAACTTCGGCAGTATGAAACTTACGTATCGTTCGTACTCCGACATGCCCAAGGCGATTTGCATCTTTCTCGAACAAGTCATCGTAGCGTTTGTACCACGCCGCGAATGTAACGTTGCTTTCCGGATCGTATCTGAACTCTTTTATATTATTAGCAAGGGAGCCCAAAATTACCTCCGGATTAGGCGGTACCTGAACCTGGATCGATGACATAATTGTTCGCATCATCTCCTCCTGCTGTCGCATAAATGCCTGCTGTTGTTGCTGCATCGCTTCCCGCTGCCGATCGATTGCCTCCTGCTGCTGCCGAAAGAGATCACTGACATAACCTTGTTGCTGCTGGAACCACTGAGCGTACTGGTTTTGCTGCATTGGTGCTTGTTTAACAAGCGGCGGACGGATGAACTGCTGGGGCATTGGCTGACCACTTGCCAAATGCTGATTTTGTCCATTGCTGGCCGGATTCTGACCCGGAAGATCGTCAAACGACTGATCCATTCTCCTGCGCTTCCGCGTGGGCGACGTTTTAGCTGGCTATTTTAGCACAAAACACGTCAAATAAAATACGAATACTCGTCGCCACTAATGCATCCCACGACCCGCCGCGGATGGCCGACTACGATACGCGTTACCGGGATGCGGACACAAGATAAAACTTATAGAAATTTCGGACAATCTGTCGAATGAGTAAAACCGCATGTTAACATGGTAAAATCTATTCAACTTCTAAAGTACATAATTGCTTCCTCTCATACGTTTATATAACGCTTTGATGACATCACTAGATGACAGCTATACTGCCGTCTAAGAGCCCAGCGGCGTGCGAATGCGATGGGGGCACTCCGCTAATCCAGTTGTTCCCAACACAAACTTTGACAACCAGTTTAAAATTTCAAATATGGCTGCCAAGTAATGTGATTGGAAACTTCGCTTGCTTCAAATTCCTGAAAAATCGGTGCAAAACGGTGCAGTTGTGGGATTCAATTCATCCGGACGAAAGAAAAAGAATGTTTAAAAACATTTCTCTTGCATGAAAACACAGCGAAGAGCGCACTGATGACAGCACCAACTAGCGCACAGATAAAGAACAGATAAATAACAATGAGCAACTTTGACAATGAAGCTCCCGATTCACAGACTTGATACAGATTGTTAGCATCATGTTTACCACCATGAGTCCTGTAGAAAAACAGCGACACTTGCATTCTATATATATTGATTCTACTCTTTTAAGCGACCAATATTCCACATCAGCCGTACTGCTGATACGTTTGCATAACCTTTATTCCGCACTTATATAACAACGTATAGATGTTGATTAGAAGCTATAAAAATAGGATACGACGTTTAAACAACAGACAATTCCGCAAATTCGCTTATTCAGCACCGAATGCTACTACACAACTCTTATTCCACACCTGCTTGTTTGGATGGTAAATGGTTGAATAATGCGCTCCAGAACTATCACGAAGTTCCACAGCCTCTTATTTAGCAACTCCTATCTCTACCTCCTCGTGGTACCATCCGGGATACGCTCCTTAGTGGAAATCGGACAACCGGTGGAAACTAGGGTCGTATGCGGACAGAGAAGGGGGCACTCATGCGAAGGCTGAGTGTAAACTCTCCGCCTGCAAATGACGGATCTCGGTAGAAGCATGTTCGATGAACCTGAAAATACCGAGAACCTGAGCAGAGGGTCCAAAGCCCCCAAAGGAGGATGGTTTTAATAGCTATTATCCATGGCTAAAAGTAAAAACATGAATGGATAAACCCCTAATCCAAGGTGCCATGCGACCCGTGCCGAGGGATGAATGGTGGAGGGGGTTCTATAAATACTCAGCCTCAAACGGAGCCTGTGGAGTACCAGAGCGCCCTCCACAGTAATCAGCCCTTACCGCATCATGAGGGGCTCTGATGTGGCGGACTTTTCTTTCCCCTCAACTCGTGGGATTCTTATGGAAGACAAAATCAAAAATATAACAAGTGTGGATACGGTGGAAAACCCGTTCGCTAGAGGAGGCATCCAGCGTTCTCCACCAAGGGTGGAGAAGGATGCAACTAGGAGCGCTAGTGTGGGTGGCAAAGGCAGCGGTATGCCTACCACGCCGGACACAGCGATGAACGGCCCAGCGCTTATCAGGGCGATGGAGAAAAATAGAGACGCTGTACCTAAAGTGGTAGCAGCGTCACAGCAGCTCGAGGTAATAATCGAGTTTACGTCAGGTCGCGGCAATTTCTCCAAGGACCTGAAGCAGAGCTTGCTCATGCTTCGGAGAACCTTGAATGCAGCGACCAAAACGCACAACGACCTCGTGGCGCGTGCAGGAGAGGCTAAGAAGGTGACCGTGAAGACGTCGAAGGCAGTACAAACGGACGCTTGCCCGTTGACGGAGTGTCGTAACGCGGCCCAGGAGGCTACGGAAGGCGCTACCAGCAGCGGTAAGGCATCCGCCAAGCGCCCGAGACAGTCCCCGGGGGATAGCACCCCTGGCGGACCGAAAAAACGCCTGATCGGTAAAAGCCCTCAGGCTAGCGGGTTGGCAGAGCTAACCGATGAACCAGCGGGAAGCTCCAAGACAGGTGGCCCGTGGACCGAGGTTAGGGCCAAGAGAAAAGGCGGAGGAGGCTCCAGTAAAAAAACTGCTCCACCTAAACCGGCAAGAAAGCGAGCGAAGAAGGGCGACGCTCTTATCCTGAAAACCGACGGGTCGAAATACTCGGAGGTTCTGAAGGCCATGAGAGGAGACGCCCTACTCAAGGATCTGGGCGCGGACGTACGGAGCATCCGCCGCTCACGCACGGGCGATATGATCCTCGAGTTAAAGAAGGACGCCACAATGAAGAGTTCCGCATACAAGCCCATAGCGGAAGGAGTGCTCGGGGACGGAGTGAAGGTACGTGCTCTCACACCAGAAGTGACTCTCCAGCTTAAGAACCTGGACGAGATCACCGAAGTGCGTGAGGTCGTACAAGCTCTCAAAGAGCAAAGTGGAGTGGTGGTGGCAACCGAGGCGGTTCGCCTACGCAAGGGTCCGGCCGGGACCCAGGTAGCCACCATACGACTTCCGCTGACTGACGGAAACAAAGCCCTGAAAGCTGCTAGGCTAAAAGTGGGGTGGTCGGTATGCCCACTGAGCGTGTCCAAGCAGTCGGAAGCTTGCTTCCGGTGTTTCGAGCACGGACATAAAGCCTGGAACTGCAAGGGGCCAGATAGGAGCCAGTTGTGCAGGAGATGTGGCAGTGCTGGCCATAAAGCAAAGGACTGCGCGGAGCCTCCTAAGTGCCTGATCTGCACCGGTAAACGGGACGCAAAGCACGTAACGGGAGGTCCAAGGTGCCCGGCCGGTGTGCCGGCGACTAAGCCACGTTCATAGTGCAAGTGATACAACTCAACCTGAACCACTGCAGCACAGCTCAGCAGCTGTTACACCAAGCAGTTTCTGAGTCAGCAATGGACATTGCCATAGTCTCGGATCCATATCGCGTCCCTGCCGGAAACGGCAACTGGGTCTCGGATAGGTCTGCGACGGCGGCTATATGGACAACAAGCAGGTTCCCGGTTCAGGAGGTTGTGTCAACTGCAGACGAGGGATTTGCGGTTGCCAAAGTGGGTGGAGTGTTCTACTGCAGTTGTTATGCTCCGCCGAGTTGGTCTATCGAGCAGTTTACGCGGATGGTAGACCGAGTATCAGTTGTGCTGACTGGTTTAAGGCCGGTGGTTGTGGCGGGCGACTTTAACGCTTGGGCGGTAGAGTGGGGAAGTCGTCGCACGAACCATAGGGGTCGGATTCTGCTTGAAGCTCTGGCAAAGCTTAACGTAGATCTGGCCAACGTCGGCAACACAAGTACCTTCAGTAGGAACGGTGCGGAGTCTATCATCGACGTGACTTTCGGCAGTCCTGGTCTGATAGGAGACTGGCGGGTAGATAATGGCTACACTCACAGTGACCACCAAGCGGTCCGCTATGGTGTCGGTCAGATAACGAGGCGGCAGGCGGCGAGTAGGGCCAACACTCCAACCACCCGTGGATGGAAGACATCATACTTCGATCCCGAAGTATTTGTGGAAGCGATCCGGAGAGAGTGCGGTGATCGCGGTATGCCCGATCCGAACGCTGATCATTTGGTTGAGGTACTGTCGCGAGCATGTGACGCTACCATGCCTAGGAAAGGTCGTCCTAGGTATGGCAGGTCACCGGCTTACTGGTGGACAGATGAAATTGCGGAACTCCGCGGAGCGTGCTTTCGTGCGAGGAGAATAATGCAAAGAGCTCGTTCGGATGAAAGCAGGGCTGAATGTCGAGTAGCACTTGTTGCTGCACGCGCAGCGCTTAAGAGCGGGATAAAAGCTAGTAAACGAGACTGCTTTGAAAGGTTATGTGCTAGTGCCAATGCGAACCCGTGGGGTGATGCCTACAGAGTCGTAATGGCAAAGACCAAGGGTGTGATGGCGCCCGCTGAGCAATCGCCAGAGATGCTGGAGCGGATCATCGAGGGCCTCTTTCCGCGCCACGAACCAAGGCCCTGGCCTCAGGCCGCTGAGTCGTCCCACGGCCGACGTTCCAGTATCTCAGACCATAGTGTAGGATGGTCGGCCTCCCAGCCGAACATCCAAAGTAACGTGGGCGGCGGCGGTTTGGAGGTCGGGGAGGAAGTGACGGTTACGAACGAGGAACTCATTGATATCGCTAAATCCCTAAAGGTGAGCAAGGCACCGGGGCCAGACGGTATCCCGAATATGGCCATTAAAGCGGCTATTTTAGAGGCTCCCGAATTATTCGGGGCAGTAATGAATAGATGCCTGGAAGCTGGCCACTTCCCGGACAGATGGAAGCGACAGAACCTGGTCCTATTGCCGAAGCCGGGAGAACCTCCGGGTGTCCCCTCGTCATATAGGCCGATCTGTCTACTCGATACTGCCGGCAAGGTGCTGGAGAGGGTTATCCTTAACAGACTCGTACAGTACACGGAGGGTACAAACGGTCTGTCAAGGAACCAATTCGGCTTCCGAAAAGGCAAATCTACGGTGGATGCCATCTTGTCTGTCACTAAGACAGCCGAGGTGGCAATCCAGCCCAAGAGGACAAGTATTCGTTATTGCGCAGTTGTCACGCTCGACGTGAGAAATGCGTTTAATAGCGCTAGCTGGGACTCCATAGCCAGCTCGCTTCGGAACGTCCAAGTGCCGGTGTCGCTGTACAGAATTCTGGAAAATTATTTCCAGAATCGTGTGCTATGCTACAACACGGAGGAGGGTCAGAAATGCGTTCCAATCACCTCAGGGGTTCCGCAAGGTTCCATACTGGGCCCGGTGTTGTGGAACGTCATGTATGACGAGGTGTTGAAGCTAAAGTTTCCGGTAGGGGTGGCGATTGTCGGCTTTGCGGACGATATCACCTTGGAAGTCTACGGTGAATCTATCAGAGAGGTTGAGTTGACGGCTGCCCACTCTATAAGCATTGTTGAAGATTGGATGCGATCCAGGAAACTGGACCTAGCGCATCATAAAACGGAGGTTATCGTGGTTAACAACCGCAAGTCGGTGCAGCAAGCAAATATCAGTGTCGGGGACTGCACTATTTCGTCAACGCGGTTCTTAAAACTCCTTGGAGTCATGGTCGACGACAAGCTCAAGTTCGGGAGCCACGTCGACTATGCCTGCAAGAAGGCTTCCACAGCTATTTCGGCATTGTCTCGTATGATGTCTAATAGCTCTGCGGTATATGGCAGCAAGCGAAGGCTTTTAGCCAACGTGGTCCAGTCCATACTCAGGTATGGCGGGCCGGTGTGGTCACCGGCGTTAGGTACCAAAAGCTATCTAGCCAAGCTGGAAAGCACCTATCGTCTCATGTGCTTAAGAGTGGCGAGTGCGTACCGCACAGTTTCACATGACGCAATCTGCGTCTTAGCTGGTATGATGCCTATTGGTATCATCATCAGCGAGGACGTAGAGTGCTTCAACCAACGTGGAACTAGAGGCATACGGAGTACCACAAGATCGGCCTCGATGATCACATGGCAGCGGGCATGGTCTGATTCCACAAAAGGCCGGTGGACACATAGACTTATCCCGGAACTATCCGGATGGGTCAACAGGCGTCATGGCGAAGTCAACTTCCACCTGACACAGATTCTGTCAGGGCATGGTTGTTTTAGACAGTATCTGCACAAATTTGGACATGCGGAGTCCCCCGAGTGTCCTGAATGCGCGGACGTTGAGGAAACTGCAGAACATGCTTTCTTCATATGCCCTCGTTTCGAGGGCGTGAGAAGCAACATGATGGCAGTTAGCGGACAGGACACTACTCCGGATAACTTAGTCCAAAGGATGTGTTCTAGCTCGGACGTCTGTGGTGCGGTCAATGCGGCTGCTACCCAGATCGTACTTGAGCTACAAAACCGCTGGAAAGCCGATCAACGGCGAATAAACAGCCTAACTACCATAGTCCAGTAGTTATCTAAGAGCGTGCGTTAAGCACGATAGCCCCTCCCTGAAGTAATACCGATAAGGTGGTTCCAGGGGGGATTGAGGCTGGAGACTCGAGTAGGGTTTTAGTGGGTCTGGATCTCCACGATCTTCACGGGATACCAAACCCCACTCCCTGAGCTGTCTTCTCAGGTGTCTGATAGCAGATTTCCCTACTCGTTAAAAAAAAAAAAAAAAAAAAAAACACCTGCTTGTTTAGGTGCTGCCGTTTTGTTCCTTGGGAGGGGTGGGCACCATGAGATTTGTCGGAAAATTTTACATAAGGTCAGTTATATTTTATCAATTGCCAGGCAGTTTCTGAATTTCGTTCGTTTTAGGCTAGGTTTTCCCGTAGTGCTAATAAAGCTTGTAATAAAGCCATTTTCAAAATTACTTCAAAGTTTCAAATAATTTCAGAAGTGCAATACCATAATAATTTTACCAGTGAAATGCATTATATTGCACAAATAAATAGCACAATTAAATACTAGAACCACAGATAACAGACATCCAAGCTAGAACAAAAAGCTTCGTAAACCGTGTGTAAAATGACTCTAGCGACATCTAACTGCTTATTGCCACTTGCATTCTCTTAAGTGATTGAAGCGCCCGCTTGCGATACCTGCAGCTGGTGTTGGGCAGAGCTGCCAGATATCCCGCTTTTTTCAGCTTACCACATATTGTACACATATATTATAAATACGGCATGGTTAAAAGATATGTTTATATTAGAAATCAATATAAATCCAAATAGATGAAACAGAATGCACAAAATCATTGTTTCCGTGATTCGGCGTTAAAATTCGATAAAGAATAATTCTTTTAAAAAATATCTGGCAGCTCTGCAAAGTGTTGCTGATATTTTGAGGTTTGTTCATGACAAAAAAGGAAGGAAATATTTTTTCCTTTTGTTTATCTTCCCGTTTAAGATTTCGTGCAAGTGCGAGCAGGCTCTTCCGCGAAACTAAAAAAGGATGTTCAATTCTTTTCGCTCTCACACGAAATCTCATTGTGGATTGGCAATGCGTGCGTGATGTCAAAAGTAAAATATTTTCTTCTGTTTTTTTTCTCGCTAAAAAGCTAAACATCGATGATTCGCGGTTTTGCTGATATTGTTCAGGCGTGAGAAAAAAAGAGGGAAGTATATTTTTGATTTTTTCGTTACTCACACGTTGACAGTTCGTTACGAGGTTTCCTGTAAGTGCGAGCAGCCACGAAATCTCTTTTACTGCTTTCAACGCGAATTCGTGACTACAAAAGTGAATGAAATTTTCAAGCCTGTTCGCACTTACACGAAAACCCATGCCGAATTGTCAAAACTTGTGGGAAAACAATAGCAAAAATACTTCCTTCTCTTTTTTTCTTACAAAAACCAAACAAATATCAGCAACTTCGTAGTCTCGAATATGTATACAAGAGATCGTGTAGGGTGTAGCATCGTAGTCGCGAATGTGTACCTTATGGGGTTTCCTGTATGAGCGAGCGGGTGTCGATTTCTTTTAATATACACTAGGGCCCCCAGCTATATAGGATTTTGTGTTAGTGTGAGCAGGCTTCAAATTGCGTTTGCGCTCATGTCTTCGAATGAACATTTTAGGTGATCGCAGTGCCACCATACTGCTTATTGCCACTTGCGAAAAACCGTTGCAAGTTTTTACACACGGTCCAAGCCTAGCTTGGATGTCTGTTATCTGTGGTTTAACCGCGGTGTTAACAAATTTTGTTGAAATGAGCGAACTTGGTCACTTGTTTTGGCTTACTTCCCAAGCACAGATATCAAATTGGTATAGGTTTAGATCATCGCAAAGAATCTTCCAACCAATCACGAAGCGAGAATTCTGGTAAAACAGGTTCATTATTTCCAATTTTTCAATAGTTCAACATCAAGAATCCATACTTTTCTTCATTTGGGTCAATTCTTAGAAGATTTTCCGATTGATTGATGTAAGAGTATTGAAAATCGATAGGAAAACCGCTGAGCTATTAGCGCTCAAAACCTTTCATTTTTCGTGACGCTCGCATTTTTCGATTTTTTGGAATGACACCCTATCTCAAAACTTGCCGTAAGACGTAGTCCTACGTCAAAACTGCTAAGAGAAGTTTCGGCTTAACGAGACAAGAATACGGCACCTTCAGTATACTCTTCTCGCCGTTATTGCTTCAGTGATGCGACTTTCGTAGACTGTTGCTAACTGTGCATGCATGACGTTGGCGTATTTCCGGATACTCCGGTTTTGATGGCAAGAACATCGATTGGTCGACCGACGTTGCAGTTGGTTGAAGTTGGCCCTGGTGATAATGGAGGACATACATTGTTGACCGGTTGTTGTTCTGTTTGTTCCTCCAGTAGATACTTTTTGCCGCAGTAGTACAGCTATTATGAAATAATATGTATTGATATATCATTTATACGATAACTAAAAACTTATTATACCGATTCTTTTGCACTTATTGATTTTCATTTCAAATCCAACAAGCGAAACAGTAAACACAACATACATTTATAAGCGTCACGTAGCACTGAAAAGAAAAAAAAACAATTGCACGAGAACAGGGAGCAAAAAAAACGACAACAATTACCCATAATTAATTTCTGGTCTCTTTACCTACGCGGTAGGTAGGTATCCACCATGTTGAAAATTTTACCTATTTTTGCGGTTCAGTACTGGAACAGTCTAGATGCTTCTTTTTTACTGAGGCGATGGGTATTGAGTTTTCTCCGTGTAGGCTTTCAAGAAGAATCGAGTGCGAATGACCAACTATCTTAACGATACTCATGTTGAGAAGATGGTATCGGATCGGAATGCGTGGCTCATATGAGCGTGGCGGTTGGGCCACGGGTGCGGATCGAACCAAGATGGAAAAAATCAACCAACAAACAGCGGGGACAGCGTCCACGGAAGAATCAAAATTACGTGATCATTCAGAAAATTGGCAATGCGCCTTGATGGATAATACTCGGAAGTAGGTTCCTAAATGAATAACATACATCAAAGATTTAATCACTGTTTTCAGCTTCGTGAGTTCAAGGGCTGGAGGATTCCCAACTACCTATACAATCCCAATCCATTCGCCAACGATCACAAGACAACTAGGATTTGAACTTCTAGTATACGGATGGAGCATTTGGCATGACTCTTTGCCAGTTCATCGTGATGTATGGTTTTCTATCATCCGAAGTCTAGTTTTACGAATTTCGAAGTCCCTGCATCGGTACTACAAAACGAAACAATCTGGCAAATCTGGCGTGGTAAAAGCTTTCCAACCGATCGGAACCGAGGCAAGGGTCAATCATTCATTCACTTCCAAATTCGAAAAACGACGTTCAGTTTTTCACCTTGGTCCAGCAGGGCGGCGTCGATTATTGGAATCAGGCGACCATACGGTAACATCGCAGTAATCTGGGTGTTGAGAAGAATCCGGACAAGCTGACGTTCCCGAACAGTTTGAAAGTGGATTGTGAGGCGGAGCAGTTAATTCGGGTCATCAGCAACAAGTTACCGATTCTCCTGCAATTGCTGTTGAATTGCAGCCAGATCAATTTTCGTGTGCTGTGAGCTGATATCCACGGTACGGTTTTGGACTCGATTTGCGAAACAGAATATAATAGTGTCAATTTCGCATTCAGTTAATTGGTTCGGCCATATAAATGATGGCTACATAAGTTTTGGCTTTGTAAAGGTTGACCAATACGTATTTAAGTAGGGTAAATGATTTTGAAATGGACCTAGTAGAATTCTGATCTTGAATGGACCTCTTTTTAAATAAGAATTTTAGGATAGAATTATCAAGTCTTTGTACTGTATTTAGCTTTTATGTTTATTTTTAATCATTTCTGAACGTAAATATACTAAAATTAAATTAAAATTATAGCCAAAACTACTTTATTGCCGCGTATTTAAAAGTTGCTGTTTTTCAGCGTTTTGGCAGTCACCATAGAGTATTTTCAAACTGTTACTACCCGGAACCCTTCTGGTTTGGAATAAAACAATACTCTTAAAATGATGCAAAAATATTTGTAATTTCAATTTAGGTATTTAAAAGTTCAGTAAAACCAGTAAAATCTTCAAATTCCTTAAAAATGTTAACCCCCTTTTTTGATCTTGAATGGACCTAGTATTGATTTTAGAATGGACCTAGTTTTGCGCTCCGAGACATCACTGCCGGTAGCTATCATTGCCTACCACCAACGAACACGCCGTTCTATATTCCATAAAACTGCTTGTTGTTACTATAGTATCTCCGTTTATAATTAATCTATAAGCACGGGACATTGAAAGTAGGCTTGATTTATAGCCTAAATAAAAACTTAATTATATTGATAAAACTAACTATGACTCATCCTTTTTCGTAGTTGCTTCATAGTGTTTGTACATTGTACATACATTACATACATACATTGCCTCTAGTTTTGAAACTAAAAAGTCTTCCTAATTAGTTAGCTAGCATATGTCATTTTATGCTTAAAATAATATAAACTTAATTTGTACAAAATCAGTATTGTACAAAAATTTTAACCATCATTGATTAAAAGATAAGATGTTAAGGGACTATGCCCCCTTTTCAATTTTTTAAAACCTAAATTTTTTAATTGATTATTTCGAAAGATTAACATTTTGACCATATGTGTTTGAAGTCGTTTGCATGAATTCCAAATATTGACAAAGTTAAAGCTATTTGTACCGCGCATGTCTGGAACGATTAAACAACGAGTAAAAACTTCAACGTCGTTTTTCTCGAAACCAGGTTTTGAAAGTCGGTACCATAAATATCTCAAGAACGGCTCAAGCAATTCTTATGATTCTTTTTTTGTTTGAAAGCCAACAAAATTATCTAGTGTTTGACCCATCCTTTTCTTGATATTGTGATTTTTGTATTTTTTAGAAATGTTTAAAGTCAATTTTTTCGCTTAAAAACCATACTTTTATGTATCAATGTCCGCCATTTTGTTATGTGTTCGGATTCTAAAAAAGGATGGATCAAACACGAGATAATTAAATGTTCTTTCATGTCGTTTTGGAATTTTTCAATTCGGATAAGCCTCCAGCGCCAATCCATGGTACCGCAATTCATGGTTTTTTTGAAGACTTTATTCAAGAAGCCGTAGGGGCAAGGGGAAGAGGTTCCCTTATGAAAACAAAATCGGTCTTTTGGTCGATTGACAGATAGATTAAAAATCAGTTTAGTAAAATATTCAAAATCATGCAACCGGACTAACGTTGTAGTACGTCATCCATGGTCGTATCTTATACACAACCCCTCTGATTTTTTTCTTGTGGGATGTAAAGTTTTCTTTAAGCACCTCTCCCCTCTGACTTGTGACAAAATTAATACCTCCTTGTCCACCGAAACTGAGTGACCCTGAGATCTAAAATATTCAACTGTACCAGATAGAAAATAGAAAGGTTCACCTATTTTCTATCTGGTACAGTTCTTCATCGACTATCATTTAAAATTAAAACCTAGTATCTAACCTTACCTTTAAACCTAGTAGAATTACCAAGTCTAATTTTTTCAAGCACCATTTACAGTATGATTTCGAATTTGACAACAAATGCGTGTCGCCTATGTTGCCAAAATCGAAACCGTGGCAAAATCTAGACCATTTTTTAACTGAAAAAATTGCCTATAAATGTGTCAAAAATTGTATAATTACCACTAATTAACGAATTTTTCACGATTACAACGGTTTTATATTCAAAATGTTCGACAGGGGCTGTCGCAAACCTTTAGATACTTTGCAGTAAGACGTAGTCCTACGTCAGTAAAAGTCTGACCTTTCGAAATATGTAGTCACTAAATAAAAACTCGAACCCCACTGTACTTGATAAACTACGTTTAATACAAGTTATATTACATATTTTTAATGAATGGTTTAAATTTTTGAAACTAATAGGCGACATAATTTTTTTATGACGTAGAAATCGTTTCAACCATATCTGAACAACAGGTAATAATAAATTCCCAATATACAAATGTCACACACAGATACATACATAACGCATATCAAGTCACTGAAACATTGTTCAATTGTTGGGCTGACATAAAAACAAAGCCCTCGGCGACTGTGACTGATTTCAAATTTTTCAACCGACTTTCATACCTTTCTAACAGAGTATAAGAAAGGTAAAAGCTGTTCAACCTTGTGTCCTATTAATAAATAACAGTAGTGTAGTTGTACTATTAAAAAAAATTCTTTGTTATTATTTTGTTCATTTACATGGAAGAAACTATGACAATCCAAATTTAGGTCCATTTCAAAATCAAAAATAGGTCCAATTCAAGATCATGTTGGGTCCATTCAAGATCAAAAAAAGGCTTTGGCAAAAAACGATATATTTAATAAAAGTTTCATCAATTATACATTTTTAAAGTACTGATAATGTAGAAAAAAGGTGGTACTTTCCAACAAATAGTAACATCACCACATATTATTTATAAATGACGAGTAAATTGAGCAGGAGTGCGAGTGGTGGTGTTAAAAAGCGCTAAATAGGTCCATTCAAGATCAATTACCCTAATTATTTATAATTTATTTTGCATGAAATTATCTCATCTTACGAAAATACACTTATAAGATAACGAAGTTTAAAAAAATTGTTTCAATAAGTTGGTTAGTTGTTTCAAACAACATTGTTGGTTACATCTAACGCTGCAAGGATTATTTCAAAAAACAAAATTAGTTTGTTTCAAACGTTTCAATGTTCAACTTAAAAGACGAGTCAGTTTGTTTAAAACTAAAATCTGTTTAGATCAACCTATACAGTTTGGTTGATATTACCTAAAAGATATCAGCTGTCAAAATTAAACAACCAAGATTCTGGTTACTTCAAGCAAATATTTGTTGAATTGAAGTTAATTCCTAAAGCAAAAACTGTGATCCTGTGATCCTACTGTGATAATCGTTTAATGAAATATACCGCATTTTGCACTGTTAATCTGACACTAGAGTGGCGTTTAGTTTAATCAACTTATAAGTCGGACTTCGTTTTCCTTCCTTCCCTTCTTTTTCACTTCATTTTCCTTGAGCGAAATCGTGTGCGAGATTCGACTGTGATAATCGTGTAAATCGGGGTAGTCTAAATAGGGGCAAATGTCGCAATATTTTCCATACAACTTTTCCCGTACTATTTACGTGAATTTAACGTAGTTTGCATCAGTATGCGTGCATTTACGTGGAAATCAGATAGATATTTTTGTATTTTCCAATAATGTTCATCTGAAAGTCACGTAACTCCCTGTAGAGTATTTTACGTGATTTTTCACGTGGAAAGGATGTGTGGATTATTTTGCATGATGGTAATCAGCTAGGACAGGACATGATACGTTGTATGTGTATCGCAAAGGAGCCAATTTGCTGTCAAAAAAGAGCCAGCTTCCTGATTGGCTGATTTCATGCGTGCAACTGTAGAAACAACAAGAGAAACAAAAATTCACAAGGGAAGCGCAAAAGTGTTGCTGGAAACCACAGCAAACCCTGAAACAATCAAGTTTTTCGAGTTTTTCACGCTACTAGGTTTTAAAGAGTTTGTTTATCGTGGCGTGTTAACATAAAACAAACTAAATTGAAATGTAAGTATTATTCGATCGGATTGCATCTATTTTTGTGTAATTAGTGATCAACTAGGACAAGTGGCTTCAATCATAAATTGCAGCTGCATTCTTGGAAACACTTTTCGCTTGCCATAGTAAATTTTGAAAGGGAATCGCTAAAAGAAAAACAAGAAGAATAAGAAGTCACATGTCCTGTCCTGTTCTAGGTAATCAGTATAGTAATCAATGATAATCTTAAGTAATCATTGGTAATCATAACTTATTTATAGTACCGTGGACCCCCGTTCGTTTGACCGTTTTTAATCTGAACACTTTTTAATTTGAACCCCGTTGGTTTGCACGACGTGCAAATTAAAAATGGTTCAAACGTCATTCTCAATATGACATCATTGGCTTATGCAGACAATGCACATAAACATGATTCGTTTGTGCTGATCTAGCGTGCTTAATCTGTTTCACATTGCGTTTTCCCAACGATTATGGTAGAAATCCGATCGGAGAATGAAATATTCGCTGCTTGCAATTGCCAACTGAATCAAACCACAGAGAACAGACTACACTCAACCCCCGCTAATATGAAAAACAGCTCGTTCAGATTGGGCGAGTTCATTTTTAATTTGAATATTTGGTAACTCTATTCATTTTAACATATGCGCAAGACGCTCATCCTATGAACTTGTTGTTTTGATTTGACGAAAACAAACGTTTTGAAACGCTCCATTAACAGGGAGCCTTGATCAGAAAACGGCGGTGCTTAATGACACCTTAAAAGCATGTAGCAATCAGTTAGTCAAACAAAGGTCGTTGTTATTCGGAATTCGAATAGCTGGTACAATTTGGATTTGCTGCGCCTTAAACGTAAAAGAGACAAATGGTACAAAAAGTTTTGTAAAACAAATAGAAGTGATCATTGGTACAACTATACCGTTTCGCGGAATATGTATTCACAGTCTCTAAACAAGACACGGAGTGAATATATACAGAGGAAAATTGATCAACACAAAAACAACAGTAAAGAGTTATGGAGAATACTCAAATCTTTGTTAAAACCTGGCGATTGTAAACCGCGGTCCATACAAGAGGGTCGGTCACTCGGCACAGCCGTTTTTATGTTAGCCGACTTGAAACGAACCGAACTGTGCCGATGCTGTACCGAAAGTGCCGAACTGCAAGATTTGTTAAATTCGTTTAAATCTGATAGATCTGGCAACCGTGCGAGATGATTTTGACAACTGACAGTGCTCCCATTTCATATGTAAAATTGAACAGGAGGTGTGTAAAGCCCTATAAATCAAGAGCAACATTTCAAATAGGCCAAAGTCAAAACTGACAGTTTCGAGAAAATCGATAATGAAACTTGAGCATCATTTTTTAACTCCTTATTTGATATAAACAGTGTTGCTTAGAACTGAATTGCGCATTTTGATGCAAAAACATAATAGTTTAATGTGTAAAGCAACAACTAGCAGAAAAAACATTGATTTACTTTGTAAATTGCAAAAATATGCGTTGGGCCGTTTTCAAAGATCTTTCGGTAATACGACTTTTTCATAAGGCTGATTTGATTATCAATTGTTGTTGGGGCCTTTGACATGAGGCTTTTATTTACTGTCAGTGGTGATATGATTTTGGCGTTGGGCCGGTTTTTAGACAACGTTTCGCGTTTGGCCCTTTTTTTATCGTGTTGTTTTGAAGCAACGGATAGAAAATGTTAAAAATTTCTAACTGGGACATCGATCAGCTTTTTTATTTCTACTAGAAAGTTGGGGTTTAATTTCATCGGCAAATTTGCCAGCTCCATTGAACAGGTTTGTGAAGCGGTGTTGAGATCAATCTGATCACAATTGATTTAACGTGCATTCCATAATGAACAACCTTTATACTATATACTTTGGCATTGACATATGTAACCGTTTTTGATTTGAATAAAAACACACTTCGTTTTTGTACACCACACAGGTTCTGCGCATTTTACTTAGAGTATCTTCTCAGGTTATGGTGCCCAGCTTATGCCCTAACCAACAAAGCGCGTATCGTGTGTTTCGGAAAAACGTTTAGCCATCGTATTCGTGCGTATTTAGTTTTCTTTCGGTCGAGTGAATCGCTGTCCAGTACGATGGAGGAAGAACGGAAAGTGTACCTGTTCGATGGTACCAATTTCGCAAATTGGAGTTTTCGTATGGAAGTGCATTTGGAGGAGCTGGGTCTCTTGCCATGCATACAGCAGGTTCCGGAAGAAGTCGATGAATTTCGTGTACTCATCGACGATAGTGCTGAAGTAAAACGAGCGAAGGAAAATGGACTGTTGGATCGGAAAACGAGAGACATTCGGTGCAAGTCGGTGCTAATTCGGAACATCGCAGATTCGCAGCTTGAATATGTCAAGCAGAAGCGGAATTCGGTGGAAATTTGGCAAGCTTTGCAGAATGCGTTTGCCCGTAAAGGGATTTCCGGACAGTTTTTCCTGCTGAAAAAGTTACTGGCACTGAAATACGAGACTGGCACGATGGAGCAGCATCTGCTGCTGTTTGATAAAACTGTTCGTGAGTTGGATTCGGCAGGCATTAGGTTGGACGAACGGCTTGTTGTGTTCTTTTTGTTAGAATCGATGCCGTCTTCGTATGGCAACTTGGTAACAGTGCTCGAAACACTATCGGACGAACAGTGTACCCTGGATTTTGTGCGGGCGCGGTTGCTCAGCGAGAGCGTTAAACGTGCAAATAGCAGTGACGTTGAAGCTGGTGCGGACTCGACAGCTTTTGCTGGAAAAGAAAAGAAAAACAAGAAGAAATTCAAGTGTTTTTCGTGTGGCAAAGTCGGACACAAGCGCGCGGAGTGCCCGAATGATCGCGAACAGATGCCGAAAAAGAGCGTGCCAAAAGGAAAAGCACACGTAAGCGAAGCGGATACTGTGTTTGTGTCTCGTTCGGTCGGCGATAATGTAAACGATTCGCGGCAAGGTGACGTTTCGTGGATTCTCGATTCCGGTGCTTCTGACCATATGGTTGGAACGATTGATTGGTTACGCGACGTGAAGAAACTAGACAAGCCAGTGTTAATTAAAGTGGCTTCTGGACAGATGCTTGAAAGCAATCACTCGGGTTTTGTTGACATAGTGACGAAAGTCGGAAGCAAACGGGCGAACTGTGTTGTCAGCGAAGTTCTTTACGTGCCGGGACTGCGTTATAATCTGTTTTCGATTCAACGTGTTGGACAGTTGGGGATGGAAGTGTTTTTCAAGAAAAACAGTGCCGAGATTTTGCGAAACGGTGAGATTGTTTGCACTGGGAAACGAAAGGATAAGCTTTACGAGCTGAATGTGGAAGTGTCGCGAGTGAAAGAGCCGGCTGCTCTTGTGTCGCAAAATGCCATTAGCAACGAAGAGCTATGGCACAGGCGTTTCGGTCACATCGGAAAAAGTGGACTTGTGAAGATGGTGGATTGCGAAATGGTTAAAGGTATGCAGCTAAAGAAAAGTGAATTAAAGGAACGTGCGGTCTGTGAACCCTGCCTCAAAGGGAAGCAAACGAGAAAACCATTCACGCAGATGCCCTTGCCTCGGAGCACCCGTCCCCTCGAGTTGATCCACAGCGATGTGTGCGGAGCTATGACACCGGCTGCTTATAACGGTAAGCGATATTTCGTTTCCTTTACGGATGATTATTCACATTTCACTGCTATATACATCCTGAGCACTAAAGATGAGGTGCCTGAAGCCTTCGAAACGTACGCAGCAATGGCAGAATCACACTTTGACAGTCGTATTTCTCGTCTACGTTGCGACAATGGAGGTGAATACATAGGTGTAGCTTTTCGTGATTTCTGCCGCGTACGGGGCATACAGCTTGAGTACACCGTTCCATACACACCGCAACAAAATGGTGTCAGTGAAAGGCTCAACCGCACAGTGATGGACAAAGCAAGGGCCATGGTTGCGGATGCTGGAATGTCGAAGTCATTATGGTGTGAGGCAGTTTTAGCGGCGGTGTACGTGATTAATCGCAGTCCGACGACGGCATTAACAACCAACAAGACCCATACGAAATGTGGTACGGCCACAAGCCTGATGTCTCGAAGTTTCGCATATTCGGTGCTAGAGCTTTCAGTTTTGTTCCAAAGGAGAAACGGAATAAGCTGGAGTCTAGAACTAAGAGCTGTTATTTCGTCGGATACGCTGTGAACGGTTATCGTCTCCCAGTAAACCATTTGATTTGTATATCTCAATTACTACTGAGATATACGAAATCATATCTGAACGAAAAAGTTATATTTCACGCCATATAAGAACATATATGTACTAAAGTGGAGGCGATATACGTGCGAAAATTTTGACAACTATTTGTAATTCTATTTTGCGTAGTTTTTATAACACGCAACTAAATACTCCTGAATATATGATTAAGATATAATCAAATATTGCAATCGTCTATACTGCTTTATAATTCACAGTCATGAATTGTATATGCAGACACGCACGACTGCAAAACAACTTATTGTTCACTTCGGTTTGACATACTCTAATCATTATACAATTCCAATATGAAATTGACATGAAAACGATTTAATGTGCACTTTCTATTACGATTTTGTGTTATCTGGGCTGTGGGATGGTAATAAAATTTTCATCGCTCGAGATGTGGTGGTGGAGGAGCTGCCGTTGGTGTCTAGCAAAGTAGAGGTTCAGATACCTGTTTCGAAATGCAGCGGTTCCAGTGTTGAATTGGCCGGTCCATTGGTAGATTCTCTAATCGATCCTTCGACAACTAGTTTGGGTGGTTCAATGAGTCCATCTGATTCTTCGGCCGAGCTATCATTGTCGAACTCGGCGGAACCTGAGGCGGAGCCGTTAGATGAAGTTGACATGTATGAAGAAGAAGAATTCAATGATTGTCAGGATGAAGTGGAGCTGGATAGGTACGAAGAAGATCCTCTAGAGATTCGCCGAAGTCAGCGTGTTCGAAATCCACCGACCAGATTGAGTGATTATTCTTGCGTTGCTTTTGCACTCAATGCAGAAAGTTATGTGGGAAACGTTCCGGAGACCATCGAGGAGTTGAAGCTGCAACCCGATTGGCCTGAATGGAAGGAGGCCATAAGCGATGAGCTGAATTCGTTAGCCGAGAATCAAACGTGGAAGTTAGTCGATCTCCCCAGTGGCCGCAAGGCAGTTGACTGTAAGTGGGTATTTCGTCTAAAAATGGATCCTGATGGATCAGTCGTTAAAAGGAAAGCGAGGTTGGTAGCTAAGGGCTTTACTCAACGATATGGGTTTGACTTTAGTGAAACGTATTCTCCCGTCATTAGGATGTCTACCGTTCGTATGATGCTTGCTTTAGCGAACCAACAGAATCTTATCGTTCACCAAATGGACGTAAAGGCCGCGTTCCTCAATGAACGCCTAACTGAGGAAATATTCATGCGGCAGCCCAAAGGATTTGAGGAGGGGAATAAGGTATGCAAGCTGAGCAAATCAATTTACAGGCCTCGAAGGCTTGGAACGAAAGGTTCAACGAGTTTGCGGCTAGAGTCGGGTTTCGGCGTTGTTCAGAAGACAGTTGTTTGTACGTGATGAACAGTAAGGAAGATCCGGTTTATCTTTTGCTCTACGTAGATGATGTCCTTATTATCTGCAAGGATTTAGGTCAAGTGCAAAATGTGAAGGATATGCTGCATTGTGAGTTCCGTATGGTAGATCTCGGTGAAGCACAGGTGTTCTTAGGGATCAGGATCGAACGGAATATGAGCAAAGGTGAAATGAAGCTGAGTCAACCAGGCTATACTGCAGCAACACTTCGTCGTTTTGGAATGGATTCGTGCAAAACGGCATCGACTCCTATGCGTGCCAACTTGCAACTACAGAGACCGATGGAACAGCAAAACATCGATAAGCCGTACCGAGAATTGATAGGGTGTTTAACCTACCTTACGGTTACATCGCGTCCTGATCTGAGTTCGGCTGTGCAATACTTTAGTCAGTTCCAGTGTAACCCGTCACTAGAGCATTGGTCACATCTGAAAAGGATACTACGGTACCTTAAAGGGACTATGCAGTATGGCTTGATCTACAACCGGCAGGATTCAGCAGAGCAGATAGTCGGTTTTGCGGACGCAAACTGGGCGACAGATACTGGTGATCGCCATTCAGTTTCTGGCTATGTCTTTCAGATATACGGGTCAACGACATCTTGGAGTTCGAGGAAGCAAAGGACGATTGCACTCTCGTCTACCGAATCGGAGTGTAGTGCTTTAGTCGACTGTATCTGCGAAGCACTGTGGATCGTTAAGCTTTTCAAGGAGTTGGGTTTACGTGGCAATCAGGCTGTCGTCATCTACGAAGACAATCAATCGGCGATCGCAATCGCTGACTCGGAAGCGTCGTCTAGGAAGCTGAAGCACACAGATGTGAAACTCCAGTTCATTAAGGAGTGCGTTCAGAAGCAGAGAGTCGCCGTGCGATTCAAATCGAGCGGTGACCAACCAGCGGATTTATTGACTAAAGGCCTTCCGCCAGTGACATTTAAGAAACATTGTTTGAACTTGGGCATTCAATAGTGATTAGCTTGAGGAGGGGTGTTGAGATCAATCTGATCACAATTGATTTAACATGCATTCCATAATGAACAACCTTTATACTATATACTTTGGCATTGACATATGTAACCGTTTTTGATTTGAATAAAAACACACTTCGTTTTTGTACACCACACAGGTTCTGCGCATTTTACTTAGAGTATCTTCTCAAGCGGAACGTGTTACCCGTGAGGTGCGGGAAAATGTGCCGGTTTACGTTAAGAATTCAAACTTGCTGTCTCCAATTTGAATCATTTCGTTTCGCGTTCCAGAAGCGCCGCAAAAAACAATTTTGATACATCTTGAATAAAGCCTGGAGTACTTTGCAAGTATGGTGGATGTAACTACACATAATTATATTTGGACAAGCCATGAATTTATCACTATTTTTCGCGGAGGACTCAAATGTTGGTATTGTTGCCATCGATAAACTGGCCATCGATTACAACTTTTATGAGCTAGGTCGGTTACGAAATTAGATTCACAAAAACCAGCATCGAAGAGCGGTCCAAGGTTATCAACTGCTGGTTGGAAATAGGTGGAAACTCCGCAATAACAATTTCCTTTCCAGTTAGTTTTAGACTATTAGCATCAATCTTCCAGCTCAAACTACGATTCCAAGTCATTAACGACTCCACCGATGTTTGATGTGTCCTCCTCGAGATATCTTGAAAATTTTCCGGTTCTTCAATTTCCAGCAAAGGTGATGTTTGTGGATACTCTTCTGTATGCATAAAAACTGTTTTGCAGGATAAGCCTTCGGTTTCCACTTCCGTTTCATATTCGGTGGCAGTCGCTATTGGTAGTTTGAAGCAATGCTGCAGTTCATTCATTAGCATTTCTAACTCACCACAGCGTGCAAGTGCATCACGCCTTGGCAGTTCAGCGATAGTAAATGTCTCGGGAGCGCAACTAACGAACTCTGTCCGGTCCCTCCACAGGTGATATATACATACAGCGAAATAGCTTTTTTCGTGTAAGCCGGAAAGGAACTTAAATGTTTGTTACAGGCTTAAGTACTGAACATGTCGCTGTGAAAGGCCGTGTTATTTATGCAGGTAACAACGTAATGTTTTTTTTTTCGTCCGAAATCCGAATACGGGTCTTCCGCGCAATTGTAGGCGGGGATCATCTTCGCAGCAGCAACTGCAGAACTGGCTGTTTCTAAAATGTTTAATTTGCATTGTTAACAATTAATTACCAACGGAAATCCAAAAAATGTGTATTTATTACTTACTAGGCGTACTCAACCGGAGATGGCCAGTGATTATTCGCCACTATGCGTATAGAAATCCCACAACAAAAATAGGGCCGAATGCAAAACAAAACACAAACTGCGTATAGGCTTTTTCATACAGAAGGGCTAGAGTGACTGTATACAGAGTGGCGACAATGTCAAAATTGGAATGATAATTATCTGTCAGTGTCATTCCAATCGAGCAGACGACCTATCCAACGCGTATGCAGGAAAGAGAAAGAAAAACCTTGGAAAACCCGCATTGCATATACATTTGGGATGACTTGGCGCCACTCTGTATATAGTCACTCTAAGAAGGGCCAAAGCACAAAATGAAAACTTTGTTGCCAGTTTTCACATAAGGCTTTTTCAAATTTGCTTTTTAAGACTCATAAAGTTTTCAAATCGCTATGATGTTTGGTATTATTATAGATACTTAAAAAAGCTTTAAATATAACCAAAAAACCAGTTTTTTTATATTTTGCACTTGGGCCCTATTGAAATGTTGCTCTTGAAATGTTATTTTTATAAGGCTTTAGAGGTGTGCCGTTTGATATCTCTGCAGTGCCGGGGCACTATGTGCTGAGTGTCCGACCCCTTGGGTCCATAACTTTTAGCGGCACTGAAGAGCAATCTGAACAAACAATCGCTTCTAAGGTTAATAATTATTTCATCGATAGTGTTTCTTCAATTAATCAATCTATTGAATTAGTTGATGAACCAGAAGAAATAAAACAACCGATTGCCACTAACTGTTGTTTCAGCGATTTTCATCCAATAACATTAGTAGAACTTAAAAAATATTTGTTTTTCGTTACAAAAAACGACTGGAATTGATAATGTTAACGCTAGAGTTGTACAAGATTGCTTTCATGTCATTGGACACGACCTGCTGAGCCTTATAAATGAATCATTGCAAACTGGGCACGTGCCACATGTTTGGAAGGAATCGTTAGTGGTTCCAATTCAAAAAATTGCTGGGACGATTAAAGCCGAAGAGTTTCGCCCTATCAATATGTTGCACACTTTAGAAAAAATTTTAGAGCTTGTTGTAAAAGGCCAGCTGTTGAACTATATTAACAATAACGATTTGCTAATACCAGAGCAATCAGGATATCGGGAAGATCATTCTTGTGAAACTGCATTGAATTTGGTGTTAGCAAAATGGAAAGAGAATATCGAGCGTAAAGATACTATTGTTGCGGTGTTTTTGGATTTGAAACGTGCTTTTGAAACGATTTCTATGCCCTTATTGTTGCAAACAGTAAAGCGCTTCGGAATAACGAGTAATGCATATAAATGGTTTGAGAGCTACTTATGTGACAGAACTCAAAAGACAATTTTTAATGATTTTATCTCAGATCCCGTGAGGAACACTCTAGGTGTACCCCAAGGGAGTGTATTAGGGCCTCTATTATTCATTATGTACATTAATGACATGAGACGAGTCTTACGTTCCTGTGACATCAATCTTTTCGCTGATGATACTGTGTTGTTCATAGCAGCTAAAAATCTCGATTATGCCATACCACACTTGAATGTAGATTTGCGCTCGCTGAGTAGATGGTTGAAATTCAAACAACTGAAGTTGAATACCAGTAAAACCAAAGTCATGGTAATATCGCGCAACCGTTTGAATGATCACGTTGATGTAGAGATTGACGGTGAAATCATTGAACGGGTACACGGGATTAAATATCTTGGAGTAATTATTGATGACAAACTCAAGTTCAATACCCATATTGACAATGTCATCAAAAAAATTGCCAAGAAGTACGGGATTCTCTGTCGTTTGAAAAAAGAGCTGAATACTTTTAGTAAGATTCATCTCTATAAATCAATCATCTCTCCCCACTTAGATTTTTGCACTTCCATATTATTCTTAGTGAATGAATCACAAATATCGAGGTTACAGCGTTTACAAAATAAAATCACGCGTTTGATTTTGCGATGCAATAGATTCACTTCCTCAACGTTGATGCTGGACGCTTTGCAATGGTTGTCGGTGAAGCAACGAATTGTTTTCTTGACAATGGTGTTCATATTCAAAGTAGTTAATGGATTGCTGCCTCGATATTTGTGTGATCGAATTGTAAGGGGAAGTGACATCCATAGATATAATACTAGAAATGCGGCAGAGATTAGAACACCTAATTTTATAACTAGTGCTTCTCAAAATTCTTTGTTCTTTAAGGGAATTAAGATATATAATTCGATACCTAGGCACATCAGACCAGGGTCCGGCATAGTCGAAACAAATAAATGAAACTGACTTTCTCTTACCTTCGCTTCATACATGAAGTCACAGAGAAAAGATTAACAGGCTCGAAGGAAGTAATCGATTTTTTGTGTGTAAAATCTGTCGGCAGCGCCCTCCAGAAATAGTTTGCCAAACGCATCAAAAAATATCCATGTACCTTTATCAATATTTCTTTGTGCTGGATTTACATAGCAGCGATGGCAGCGACATCAAGATTTAGTTTGCCACTTACTGCTCGAGGGGTGCTCTATTGAAGGATTACTCGTAGATTACATAAAAACCTTTTACACACTTTTTGTCAATTACATGGTAGTCTGTTCTCTGTGATGAAGTGACTTGCTTCACTTTTTGAACAGAACGCCTCAAGCAAGCTTCAGTTGAAGTTGGTGGCTGTTTCAATTAACGACGACAGAAAGTCAGGCATGATTTGTCGACATTTACAAGGTTAACATTAATATGCGTTGCATTGTAGGAAATGTTACTCAAATTCAATTCATTTGCATTCATAGTTGCTGGCCTTCTTCTGAATATTTGATAGAAAAGTACAAATGAAAAGTTGAAACCGATAGTCATAACGAAGTGAAACCAGTTTCGCTGACGCTGACTAAAGCCAGTTTGAAACTGAAACGGTCATGCTTCTGTTGAAAGCGAAGCTTCACTGCTTCATTGTTGAGTGACGCTATGCAATTGAAGGTGACGTTGTCGGGCTCTGCATCAGACGTACAACGACGCTATCAGAATTTAAGAGACAATGCATTTCACACGCAAAGGCTGTATTTTGAGTTTTTTTTAGTATATTTTTTTGAATGTAAATAATATTTGACGAAGTTCTTGCTACTGATTATTTAATTTGGACATTTGTTAATCAAGTATTTGTTAGAGATTAATAACGCACATTAAAACTATTATGTTCGTCACCATGGTGATGATGGATTTTGTAATTGTTGATGTAGTTAAAAAAAAGAGTAGTCTCCAAAGGTTTGAGAACCGCGCGCGTTAAACAGATATAGACTGATTTTAAATTTGACTGTTCTTTCTATTAGAAATATATGACCCTACTACTAGTAATTGACAAATTCGTGAGTGTTCAGGAAGATTTGGATGCTTCTGCTTGTTATTAGATGTGTATTTTCCTAGCCAGTCAAGGATTTTTTCGGGTTGGAAATTTTCTTGACTTCCCTGGGTGGGGATGCCCTTATAAGTCTCATACTAAGTTGAAGGTTGGACTTTGCTTTGCTTGCTGATTACAGCGGGAATGGCCTCGTCGGGACTGCGTCGACTTAGTAGCGGGCTAAACTGGGTATCGGCTTGACCAAAATGATATGAACATCTTGGTAACTGACAGTAGGTTGCAAATTGATACTGAAGATTCTTGGTTTGGCAATAACTTGAAAAATCATATATTTTTAATAGTTGTAACTTGTATTTGAATACTATCGCAGGAATTTATATCTGTGTCAAAAACCAGATCGTTTTGTTTGCTTACCTGGTTCAAATGTATATTCACTAATTATCTATTAGATAAATCGACTACCTCAAACCTTTGTAGGGGAATGAGGTGGGTTCCATCATCATCATCATCATCAAAACATTTCAAACATGCGCGAATTCCAAACATTCGGTTTGTAGAAGACGAAATGGGCTCGGCAGTTTCGACTAAAATGGTCTATTTTGAGTGCTGGAGAGAGGTAAGTTGCATATGAGCTATATTGCCAAAGCTCCTGAGCAATAGGAAACGCATTAAATTTTTTTGCTTTTTTTTAATTTACCGGTCCACTTTAACGTCAATTGTGTGTGACGCTTGATCCGTTTTTAATGTGAACGCATTCATACCACCGGGTTACAGATTAAAAATGTTCAGATTAAAGAAGGCCATACCAACGGGGGTACACGGTACCAGTAAGGGGCATATAAAATCACAGAGAACAGACTACCAGGTAATTGACAAAAAGTGTGTAAAAGGTTTTTATGTAATCTACGAGTAATCCTTCAATAGAGCACCCCTCGAGCAGTAAGTGGCAAACTAATGTCGAATTTGTTTATTCAATCCGGGTTGAAACTGGATGAATTTTATCTGTCAGATAGGAGCAAATGAACACAAAAAGTTCATCCAGTTCCAATCCGGATTGAATAAACAAATTCGACATAAATCTTGATGTCGCTGCCATCGCTGCTATGTAACTCCAGCACAAAGAAATATTGATAAAGGTACATGAATATTTTTAATGCGTTTGGCAAACTATTTCTGGAGGGCGCTACAGACAGATTTTACACACAAAAAATCGATTACTTCCTTCGAGCCTGTTAATCTGTTCTCTGTGATAAAATATTGTTGCTAGCATAAATGCGGGGGGTGCGCAGATGCGCTTCGATAGCTGTAATTGTCGACTCTTCTACAAAACCATGGGTAAAACACTTTGAGATGACCTGGTATTCACATCAGCTCATCGTGAAAGCCACGTGAATTTCAAATACAATGACATTTCATAAGAGTTACCCTTTGATTAAACGTGTAAAACCAGTGAAATATCTATAAAAACTTACACTTTAATTTCATGTGGATTGCAACAGGATACGATCTAATGGTAAAACACGTGGATTTGCAGTGCGAAAGCAGTGACTACCATGTTGATTGAAGGTTTGTTGGAAAAACATGGTTGTTTAACGTGTTTCCCATATGAAATATTTCATTTCACGTTAAATTGAAGGGAAACACTTTTGAATGATTGACATTTGAAACAAGATTATCAATATTTGCACGTTGAAATTCATGTGTAACCCAAGTAACAACGGTAGCTGAATTGCAAGAGCAATGGCTGTTTACGGGTTGGTTTAAGGCGATCAAAGCTGTATAAAGTAAGCACTTAAATGGTGTTTAAATAAGCGATGTTTAAGCTACTTTAAGTTTTTCAAACCAGTTCTCTCCCAAAAGCTGATAAACAAGCTTAATAGCGGAGTTTTCTACTAAAAAATCTGTTTATAAACAGCCATAAACATCAAACCGTTTTACGACTGCTTAAAGGTGTTAAAGTGTAGAGTGGAAGCTTTCATTAGGCTCACAGCTTTCAAACTACTTTAAGGCTGCTTAAAGGTGTTAAAGTGGCTTTACAAACTTTTACCAAGTTTTCTTTCGGCTCACAGCACACACACTGTCAGATCATACAATTTTGCAATTTGGCTGACAGCAAAAGTTTGTCAGTTATCGACATTATCAACTGCTTTACGCTAGGCGGGCTAGGCTTCAGGTGTAAAGATATTCTCACTGTCTCTTATGCAGATGCAAATGGAGCGGATCATACGATGAGTGCTTGTGGATCAAAAGATGGTGGGTTCAATTCCCGGAAAAAAGACATACATTTTTAATTAGCTAGGCTTATTATTCGAATTAAAGTTATTCGAAATTAAAAATATCGCGTTCGAAACATGTTCGCAGCAAAATAAAAAAGGCCGCGTTCTAAATTTAAAAATAGATTTTTTTTGGCTGCATAAATGTTGGCGAAGCGTTGATTAAGCGATTGGAAAAGCAGATTGCAAAACTATTTCTCGTTCTAAAAATAGAATTGACAGCCAAGGGGTCGGACACTCAGCACATAGTGCCCCGGCACTGCAGAGATATCAAACGGCACACCTTTAAAGCCTTATAAAAATAACATTTGTAGGGCTTTACACACCTCCGGTTCAATTTTACATATGAAATGGGAGCACTGCCAGTTGTCAAAATCATCTCGCACGGTTGCCAGATCTATCAGATTTTAACGAATTTAACAAATCTTGCAGTTCGGCACTTTCGGTACAGCATCGGCACAGTTCGGCTTGTTTCAAGTCGCCTAACATAAAAACGGCTGTGCCGAGTGACCGACCCCTTGATTGAAAGCATTGCACAAATTGGCTATTTAAAAGCACAAAAAAGTTTCTATTAAGCTTCATTGCAGCTATTAATTAGCCTGAAGCTTGATAAAATCTCCAGATTTAGATGTTTAAGAGCTGAACAAAGGTTTTCATTTCTAAACCTAAACCATAGATCAGCCACAGGTTGAATAAAATCAGCTATAAAGGCGTTTGATCAGCCTGAAATTGTTACTTGGGAAGATCTTTTGGTAACGCCGTGTCTATTTTTATCAGTGTATGTAACTCCAGCACAAAGAAATATTGATAGTTATTGTTGTTGCAGTTGAAAACCGTAATAATCGACATGCGATATGCGGTTTTATTCTTGTTCTGTGTGTCGCAACTACGTCGCAGGTGGTGCGCTGTGTTCGCACATTGATGCTCGTGCGACGTAGTTGCGACACGCAGAACAAGAATAAAACCGAATGTCGCACGTCGATTATTACAGTTTTCAACTGCAACAACAATACATGGATATTTTTTGATGCGTTTGGCAAACTATTTCTGGAGGGCGATACCGACAGATTTTACACACAAAAAATCGATTACTTCCTTCGAGCCTGTTAATCTGTTTTCTGTGATCAAACCACCAAACAATAACAAAGAGTAGGGCAGCCAGTTTACACAAGTTCCAGCATATTTAGGGTTACCAGTTGTTCAAATTAAAAACTAACCCCGTTATAGAGTGACTATATACAGAGTGGCGACAATGGTAAAATTGGAATGATAATTATCTGTCAGTGTCATTCCAATCGAGCAGACGACCTATCCAACGCGTATGCAGGAAAGAGAAAGAAAAACCTTGCAAAACCCGCATTGCATACATTTGGGATGACTTGTCGTCACTCTGTATTGCTGTTGCAGTTGAAAACCGTAATAATCGACTCGCGACATTCGCTTTTATTCTTGTTCTGTGTGTCGCAACTACGTCGCACGTGGTGCGCTGTGATCGCACATTGATGCGCTGTACAGCGCACCACGTGCGACGTAGTTGCGACACACAGAACAAGAATGAAACCGAATGTCGCGAGTCGATTATTACAGTTTTCAACTGCAACAGCAATATATAGTCACTCTACCCCGTTAGTTTGCATGAGGAATCGTTCAAACGAACGGGGGTCCACTGCAATCATAAGAGATTGATTACTGGTAATCAGAGGTAATCAGTAAAGTACACTGAACCTAGAGTGACTATATACAGAGTGGCGACAATGTCAAAATTGGAATGATAATTATCTGTCAGTGTCATTCCAATCGAGCAGACGACCTATCCAACGCGTATGCAGGAAAGAGAAAGAAAAACCTTGGAAAAACCGCATTGCATACATTTGGGATGACTTGTCGCCACTCTGTATATAGTCACTCTAACTGAACCGAGTTTTCAAGTAAAAGTTATTGGGAAACACATAGATTTTTTCCATAAAGCTTTTCTAATAATATTCATGTGAATGTCATATAAACATTCAAGAATAAATTTTATTTATATTCATTGGAATAAGCACATTACTTTTAAGTGGTTCAATCAAATTAAAGTTACTGGATTCTATTAATGCATTACACGTGCTTGTATAATGGTTTTTATGTTTTTGGAAAATATATGCATTTACAATAAATAAAACCAGAGGGGTTGTGTACAAGACACGACCGCATATATAGGTGACGCAGGACTACGTAACTCTCTTTGTAGTGATAGTGGCATGTATTCATGCTTGTAATCACCCAAGCAACCAAAAGTTCGAATATTACTTGACACGCGAACTCGAAAGTTCATAATTAGTTCAGATTCAGTTCCGTGGAACTTTCTTGCTGATTAGTAGTGTATATCAAGTATACGTGGAACTAAATGCCTTAAGAAGTGCTGCGAGTACTTCATAGATACTTCAAAGCTATTAGGATGCTACATGAAGTTCTGAAGTAACTTTAGTTGCTAACAAGTTCTGCGTGCTGCTTTTTTGTTTATATTTCTGGTGATCAAACCAGCAGAACCTGAAACCATTGGAGATTAATTATTTTTATTTCACTTGAATAAATTTAATCCTCGCACATTTCTAATTACAAATATAAATTAGAATGTAATGCTCTTCATTATTGTGTTGTGTTGTGTAGCATATGCTGTCGGTATCTCACTACTATAGTTAATTGCCTGGTTCCAAATTTTATGTTCTATAATTAACTCGCGCTGCATAAAGCTGCTGCAAGTTCTAAAACGAACTTTTACTTAACAACTCATTGGCAAAATTCACATCGCTTGTATACGACAAAGGTGACGCAGTGGATCGGTATAGGTTTACAACGCGAAACACCCGGGTTCAAACCCAACAGCAGGCAAATGCAACGAATATAGAAGTTAGGTAGAAATATAAAAATAGAACATAGAAGTGCTGCTAAATTTGTTTTTTCTTGGTTTTTGACAGTTTATTTCGAAGCTGCTTAGCGTTCTATGCAGTGGACCCAAGACAGCTTGAAAGTTCGGTTAATTACTTAAAAGTGACGCTGCTTAGCAAGTTATAGATTGATATACATAAAGCTGTTTAACCCTTATTAGACACCATTATTCGAACTCTGGGTTACTTGGGCATAAGATTCTTCATGTATACATGCTATATGCAACATATATACATGCTACATGAGTTGTATGTAACATTTATCAAAGTAGTAACATTGCATACGTTCAATTCTCAAAAGATTGTGCATTTGAAAACAATTTAACAAAATCGAGAACACAAACTATTGCTTTCCTGCTACCTTACTCAAATTAAAGATTGTTTTTATTATCCATGGTTTCCCACGTTGAAGGGATTTTACCAATTCAATCCTATTTTATCAACAGCACATCTTTTCACTACACTTCTAATGAAACGGCAAACATGCGTATTCATACAGAGTCGTATTATAACCCAACAGTACAGCTGTAGCACATTTTTCCAACACAGATATCAAGTTCGCCGAAGTTTAATCGTCTCGCAGTAAAGAATTTGCGATCTGTTGGGACAACGAACTTGTGTCATTATTTCTGACACACTTCCCTAACACAGACATCAAAGTGGACTAGGTTTAATCGCGTTCGTAAGAAATCTGTTGGCCCGAGGGGGCTTTGTTACTCTCTCTGGCGTACTTAGTGATGTCCGATTACTTCTCGATTAATCGAACTAATCGATTATCTGTTAAAATAATCGATTAATTTTTAATCGATTGCTTTATGTTCCGATTAGTAGATAATCGATTGCCTGGTCGATCGATTATGCCGGATTTTTGAAAATTTTATTGTTTAGCAATTTCTAACATATTTAATTTATTACAGTGGCTGGCGCTTAGCTACTAAATTAACGACACGCGATTAGCCAGTTAGTTGGTTTCGCTTAGTTGGTTTCGAGGTACGATGCTGATCTAACAAACTGGTCGTCGTATTCGTATGTTCAAATCTCGGCTAGGCGATGCTGCTAGATAGAATCAGTGGAGTTGTTACACTAGCTTCGTAACTGTCCTAATAGCCCTCTAATAATACTGATGTGAAGTCTGTCGATAAATAGGGGTCAAGTCTTAAGGTATCCAGCTGAAAAGAAAACAGCTCAAGAAAAAAACCTGCTATTTACCAACGGAATGGCACGCTATAATTTCAGCATAACGAACATCTATTTTCATTCTGCTTTCACAAAACTGGATAAACTGTTGTCGTATTTTCACTCATTCAACAGAAAAATATTATGTGATGTATAATATATTACAAAACCGCAAGAATGTTCAGTAAATTGTACTAAACTAAATAATCTTTAACTGCCATCATTTGGTACAGCCAGCACCAAGTTTTGTTACCCGATTTAACATTGCCTTAGGGTGAACAGGCCATTTTTCGGGTGCCAGTGCCAGTGATGTCGGTTACGCACCAAATATATGGGAGATGACAAACTTGCCATCCCGTTGCTATTTACCGACCAATCTGATGTAGTTCTTTTAACGTTACTGTCTTACCTGACTCACTGCGAATATGCGTTGTATTCGCGGGATCGTGTTGGTTCGAAAGGTTTCGAAAAATATCGCCCTTTTATCGAAAATATCCTTAATTTTGATCACTAAAAATAACGTACTTAAACGTTATATTTCATGTGCCAGTAATACGCAATAATTGTATTGTGAAACTGAATTGTTATTTATGCAACTTTTTACAAATTAAACGCAATAACAAAAGCACAACTTATAAAAAATCGTTTGTTATCGATATTAACTGCATATGCGTTATAAACGAATAAAACGTATGGTTACGTTTTATTCCAATAATACGCATATTCGCAGTGAGTCAGGTAAAACAGTAGTTGCATAGATATCAATTGAACAACAATGGAGATAGAGCCGGAAGTGTAACTGCAAGTATCCTTATTTTTGGTATCGGGACGTAAAGGTTTACAACCAATCGATTATTTCGACTAATCGATTATATAGCGCCGATTAATCGATGTCGATTATTGGCCGCCCAAAAAGTAATCGATTGTTAACTAATCGATTAACTGGAAAAATCGGAAATCACTAGGCGTACTTCCCAAGCAAGGACATCAAAATGGTCTAGGTTGAACCGCGGCGTTAAGATATCTTGTTGAAATTAGAAAGCTTGGTCACTTGTTTTGGCTTACTTCCCAAGCACAGATATCAAATTGGTATAGGTTTAGATCATCGTAAAAAATCTTCCATCCAATCACGAAGCGAGAATTCTGGTAAAACATAGGTTCATTATTTTCAATTTTTCAATAGTTCAACATCAAGAATCCATACTTTTCTTCATTTGGGTCAATTCTTAGAAGATTTTCCGATCGATTGGTGTAAGAATATTGAAAATCGATCGGAAAACCGCTGAGCTATTAGCACTCAAAACCTTTCATTTTTCGTGACGCTCGCATTTTTCGATTTTTTGGAATGACACCCTGTCTCAAAATTTGCCGTAAGACGTAGTCCTACGTCAAAAAACCAAGTTAATTACTTAACAATCTTTATTTGATTGATTTGATTAAATATAATACAAACTTGCTATTTTGAATTAAAGGTTTATACCGACGTAAAATTGATCGCCTACGCGAAAAATCATGATTGACAGATTATTCATTACATTGATTCAAATGATTTCTACTATAGAATGCGCTTTGATAGCTGTATATCTTCTGTAATGTTTATCGAAACTGCATATTTTATAATTTTGAGTTGGAAAGAAAATGTCTCATTCTCTTCAGTTATAATGATACGAATGAGCGATATGAAGTTTCTCGCTTTGTAACCTAAACCTTAAAAAAATTATCAGAAATCATATTGAAGATAAACTTAATCATTATTATTGCGCAGGTGAATATCACTGACTTTGGAATCTTTTTGTATAATTTATATAATTACAAAAATTTGTTGCAAAACAAATTGAATCGAAGCATTTACGTAAAAAGAGAATTGCTCAAAATGCCTATGCTTTGCTTCGTTTCGCCACGCTTTAATCCTGAAGTTAATACAAAATGTTACTTATGAAGATATACCACATTGTTCACACATGCCCTTAACTGCGACGGTGTATTCAACTTGGCTCAAAAAATTAAGTAACCAATTAACAATAGCATATTATGATTATATTAACTATCAAATATGTTAGGATAGCAATGGTGCAATAGAATATGGTAAACCAAACAAGTAATATGTCGTTTTAATAAACAATTCGATCGCTCTAGCGGGTGGCACAAGAAGAATGTGTCGATACTCCTACACCTGCTTAAAGGATAGCTAATTTCGTAGAAATCGATAGAATCCTGTCACCGGATTTACATTTAGAATCAAATTGTTCAAAACAGTCTATAGACACATATGATTGTGTTTTCTTGTATTGTGCAAATCGTCGGCTTAAATTTACAACAGACGATTGACGAGTGTCGGAGACCTATGATTCATGAGCTACAGGTACTGCTAGGAGAGATTCCCATTGTACATCTGCCGAAAGTCAGTAGACTACTGTGGGCCCGACACGTCGTAAGGATTCCGGACGACAGTCGACAGTGTGACGAAAACATTTTTCTTGAACAATCCCACCGGCATCAGGGACAGGCTCAATGTGCAAGATGGCTCGACCAGGTCAAGAAAGATCGAGTTGCACGGAGACGACTGCTTGAAACACCACAAACCACCCCTGCTCTAGGATGGTAACGATGACGATTGACGATTGTCCAACACTAATGTAGAAGTAATTATTCCGGGACGGTTGACCAGTTTTACAGATAAAGTAGTTTTCCTGCCAAAATAAAAAAAAAACAATGCTTATTAAGCCGCTAATGGATATTTGTTAATGAAATCACCTTGAGTTCGAAATTGAACAAGTTATCAACGATAACGAATAGTTTTCTTTTTCAGACTTGGCAAATCAATATCAAATCCGATGACTAATCCCGGACATTCGATTTTTCGATCGCTCCTTCACTGCAATTCACCGCCTTCATAACTGTGATTGCAACGCATTGCATCTTTTGTCTAATGTTTTATCTGATCTTCAAGATCGGAACACCTGCAAGCTTCGTGTTGATAGTGTTTCTGTTAGTTACAACTACCATAAGGGATATTTTTTACAAAAAAAATTACAGAATACTTACCAATATTACATTACTAACAGTTTTTCCGGTTCACATCTTCTTATGAAAACGTAATTTACAGTTTTAACGGTTGAATACCATACTCTAAAAACAAAACCAGGTTTAGTATCAATTTCAAACAATATTTAATGAACTCACGTAGAAAATTTCCTAATAGATTTTCTAAAAACGCCGGCACCTCCAATAAAGTGTTTACTGATTTCGCATCGCCATCTTGCTGCGTCCAAATTTTCACATCTGAAAATCGATTGTATACCATTCCCCCGAAAACCATTCCCCAGAAACCCATTCCCCAGAATTCCAAACCCCAGAATGACCCTTTCCCCAGAAAACTATTTCCCAGAATGCACTATTCCCCAGAAAACCATTCCCCAGAAAGCCGAGATCCCGAATGTACCATTCCCCCGAAAGCCATCTTCCAGAATGGGTCGTTGCCCAGAAAAACTACCTTCTTCATTCTAATCTATGTATACATAGTAAAAAAGTTGAGTTTTGTAAAATGGACAGAAAAAAACGTTTCTTGTTTGTTTATTAGTGTTTAATCTATATTTTTAAGTACTAAGATTATTAATTTTAAAGTTATATTATGAGCTAGTATGTACAGTTTAAGAATTAATTATATAGCCTTATTTACCGTGTAGTGCTAACGCCAGCCCTTGGATATGGTCAAATAGAGTTACTTCCCTATTTGATACTGAACGTTCTTCTATTAGTCGCTTCAAACGTTCTTCCTTTTTCTTCAGTATTTTCGATCTACGGTCAGTCTGTAAATCGCCTTTAATGTATCGCATATACTCTGCCGTTGTTGAGATCTCTTCCTGTCGGAATGCTTTTATTATAGCATAAAATTTCATCTGGCTTCCACCTTTTAATAACGAATTGAACTTATTGTGGAAGCCTTCGATCGCGTTGGAAGTCCGAGGAATGTTTTTGATAACATTTTCTCTGACGTTCCAAATTTCTACAGGGAAGCGTGGCTTCGACCTTTTGGTGGAATCAGTTTTTTTTCTTCTACCCATTACATAATAATCCGAAATATAATCTAAAAATGGTTCCATAACTTTTGGCGCTGATTCCTTAATGGCAGCAAGACCTTGAGGCACTTCTTGGATATCCAAGAAGGCCAAGGCTTGAGCTTGCCAAAACACCAACTGTAATTTGGTATTTTTAGCATACTGCCCGTTCAATCCCAGCTGTTGTATTTTTTTATACCAGCTCTTAGTTAGATGAAAAAAGCAGCCAAACAGCGCTGAATCGGGAAACACAATTTTTACTGCGTTCATTTCCGCAATTTCAAAATCGGTTAGAATAACCGCCGGATCTAACTCAATATTGTGGTCAGTACATCTTTTTTTAACCAATTTTAAAGCTTTCTTATATGTACCTTCCGCTTTGTCCGGAAGTAAAATATGTACGAAAGGCACGAATTTGCGACCCAACCCGTTGCCTATAGATCCGTGTATCGTGTAAATTTGGCGAAAGTCAGTCGGAGCCGATGAAAAGGTGCCATCTAGTATAATCACCTCCGACTGACTCAGCCTTGTTAGATTATCTACTGTACTAAAAATTAATAAGCGGCTATCGTTAACTTTACAGTTTGCTAACAAAAATTCTCGTCCGTCGCAAGTTTTTGTGAATTCGGCATCTATAACAGCGTAATCCTCCGGATCCTTAGGCAGTGACGCATTCGTTCGCTGGCGTTGGCACACTTTTCTTTGCGCTACCCGAGATATCGTTGTTTGAACCTGTAGACATTAGTAAAAACAGAACACGTAAATGATTAATTATTATGTACTCTGATATTTTCTTTTAATAATCAGAGAATAACAAAATTACAAAACCGGTAAAGCAAATAACGAATTTCGCGATGAGGAACAAACATGATAGCACAACTTGACCCACCATATCCACCTTTTTGCGCGCCTAATGGCGGCTAGTGGGTACACTTTTCGAAAACGTTTATCTGCTTTTGGCAACTTTGCTCACGTATGCTTCATAGTTCTGTTGTACCTTCCGAAGGTTGTACCAACTAGCCGCCATTACGCACGCGAAAACGTGGATACCGTTCAGTTTAGAAAGCATATAATGCATTTCATTCACATAAAAAATTTGAAAATTATATCTGCTAGGTATATCACCCATTAAAAAAGTAATAGTTATTAAATATGAGACCTTTAGGCTCGCTTGGTTAAAATGTGCATGATTTTAGCCACATGCGTGGAAGAATCAAGTTCGGATTTCGGTTACTTGCATGCAAGATTGCATCAAATATATAAAAATCACGTGGTCTTACCTCTACTGGAAACTGTGGCGCACAAAACCGCATGATTTTTTCCGGATTTTCGGTACCTTCGTTGGCCTTACGCTTCAAAGAAGCTCGATATTTTGCGGAGTCAGCACTCAACGCATCGGGCAGGTGATTATGGCTCGTTGTAGCTAGTAGAAAATGTTGACCATTTGTGTTTTTTTCGGTCCTTGCTCGTCCTGGACACTTATTTTCCTTGGGTTGTTCTCTTCGTAGCGAGCACTGCCAGTAGAACTTGCGATCCGCCTAAAAGGATCGTGATTAGCTTAGAACAGCGTGCTATTCGACATATTAATATATCTTAATGTTAATAGAATATAACTAACCTGCTTATCTTTATGATATATAAAGCCGTTATGTATTAATTTTAAGCCTTTTGGTCCACATTTAAGCACTTGTAGACCCGTCGAATTTTCACCAACATCTTCTTCGAAACCGTAAAAACGTTCACTCACGTGCTCACTCATCTTTGAAGTTCAATAGCGAAATGACAATGTTTGCGACGACTCACAATGCACAATCAACTACAAAGGTTATCTATCTCTCTTTACGGCATGAAATTAGTATGCTATCACTTTTTCTATTGTATCACAAATCGGAAATGGTATTTCTATCTCTTATTTAAAAATTGACGAACGTTCGTTAAAATACTTTCTTGAAAAAATACTTGTGGAATATTTTTTTATTCTTTGTATGTGCAATGTGAAATAATGGAAATTTGATCAAAAAATATCGAATTGATCTGTCATAAACATCAGTTTCCACGAAACTAGTAGTTTCCTGAAAACCAATTTCTCGAATATTAATTTCCCGAAAAACTTTATTTTTGTAAATGTAAATGAGCAATTACTTTCATAGAGCAGCATTTTAGAACAGGTATTCGTCCAATTTAACGATACAAATTTGATAACTGCGAAATTTGATAAACTGAAAATCAAAAAACTGAAAAATAAATAAGGCTGAAAAGATTAAAAATCAACGAGACTTTCGGGATAACATATAACTTAACGTGCTGGTCGTGCTACAGGTACTGAACATATAACATAATATTGCTTCTATTATTTTAATTAGAGAACAGACGAAAAACTTTGAGCTTCCTACATCTTTTAGTATAATTTTTGTACATAAGAAAAATTATTTCCGGATTATATTAATTAGGCTTTTGAATAAGTTTTTTAAAACTCTGTTTCTAGAACAAAATATCTTTGAAAATAACAATTAACAGTTTCCCAAAGCTCAATTATGCTGTCGCAAAGTAATATTTTATGATTAAGTAATATACAGGCATTTATTCAACTGTTGCAGCTGGAAAATTTCGACAGTGTCGTAGACAATATTCAAAATTCAATCTTAAATTTGATTTATGCTGTCCTTACTCGCTGCCGCTCGTTCGGACTTAACTAAAGGATAACCCCTACTAGTCAGTAAGCCTAGCAAAACGCCCGCTCCTAAATAGAGGTGGTTTCTGCGGGGGGGCTGCCCCCCCGCAGTGGCCGGCGCTTCCGACGGCGGGTCGCCGGCGAACACTCGCGGCCTACGGCCGTCTCGCCCTGAATCATCTAGGCGACGCTTGCTACTAATTCGGTAATAAGCGGGACTCGGGAATCGATTGCATGAAACCCCTGCTTCCCTTCGGATTATAGATGATTTAGGGCGAGACGGCCGCAGGCCGCGAGTGTTCGCCGGCGACCCGCCGTCGGAAGCGCCGGCCACTGCGGGGGGGCAGCCCCCCGCAGAAACCACTTCTATTTAGGTGCGGGCGTTTTCCTAGGTTTACTGACTAGTAGGTGTTATCCCTTAGTTTAGTCCGAACGAGCGGCAGCGAGTAAGGACAGCATATACTTAAACACCTCGTTTTCCTAGGTTTACTGACCTCTAGTTACAATCCTAGCCATTCTCCTCGCAATAATTTACAGTCTGAAATTATTAATCGGCAAAGCCGCTGTTATAGAAACTTCAATCCGCTGGTGTTACATTCGGGTATGTGGAGTTCGGAGTATTGCGGACACGGTGAAACGTATTCTTTTTCTAATTTTGTGTCCCGCCTATTTTATTTCGAACTTTCTGGGGAATGGTTTTCTGGGGAATGGTTTTCTAGGGAATGGTTCGTTCTGGGGAGTGTCTTTCTGGGGAATGGTACATTCTGGGAAATGGTACATTCGGGGGAATGATTTTCTGGGAAATGGTGCTTTCTGGGGAATGATTTTCTGGGGAATAGGATTCTGGGAAATGGGTTTCTGGGGAATGGTTTTCTGGGGAATGGTATACAATCCTGAAAATCACGTAACATTCATGTGCCAACACGTTATGTGCGTTCATGAATAATATGGGTAATATTGCGCTCTTCACACTCAATTGGACTGCACAGTTATTAAGTGCAACCTTCAAAACTGTGATGAAAAGTGTGCTACTGATAATATCGCTAGTAATCTTATATCGATAATACCATCAAACTTTATCGTCACGGAAGAATATCGAAAATTGGAGGGTTTAAAGTGAAATCTTCTTCTTGGCTTGTTGATATTTTAACATTTTTGTTCTATTTCTTACGTATTTTTGCTTATACAGCCATATTATCGTTATTGATTATTAACGATAACAAAACTTTATCAATAATCGTTATAGATTTTGACCGACATTTCCCATCATTACAACTCTCCCATCTGAGCTGACATTTGATTTAGCAGTGGCGCCAGTACCAGTTGTAGGAAAAGCAAATAGTATTTAATTTTTCATTTATTTCAAATATGCTGCATATTTATTCAGGTTATAAATTATGCGTGGAATTATGTATTTAGAAACTATTTTTATATTATTCTTAGCGTCGATAAGAGCTCTACGTAAGCATTAGAATTTAAATAGAAATCAATTTTGGCAACTTTTCTCACCACGAAATTTTGGCAACTTTTCTCACCTACAAAATGTGTGACTGGACAAGTGTATTCAAAATCCAACTTTCAATGCAAAGAGCAATAAATACTATTAATACGTCATAATAAATTTCATATGTTTTTCACATAAGCCTTATTGGACACATATAATATGAATTGGTTTTTGAAAGATGTGTAGCTACAAGTGTAGCTATGTGATTTTTCCAGTATACATTAAATGATAAATTGGTTCAGTGTAATCAACAGTAACTTTTTTCAAAGGCGCGCAATAATCATTGCTGTTGGAAACCCCTTGGCAATTTCTTATGGGAAAAGTAATCACGGATTACTAGACGCTGCTCTTCTGGAAACCCCTTGATGAAATGCTTGTAAAATATCGATATGATGCAGTTATCGATGAATATCGACAGATTTCCCATCTCTAGTTTCAACAAATGCTTCTTTTTCCTTTTTCTTAAAACTGCGGGTGTGAAAACATGGCGCCATTGGTTAGTTGGTTTGAATTACTGCAAATATTGTAATAATTCAGCTCCATTTCTTTATTGAAGTTTGAAAATTGTCACTAAATGTTATATTTTCATGTTGCATGTAACTGCTGGTTTTGTGCCAGCAGTGCTAGTTCGCATGTCGTAAGTAAGTAATGCACCACGTGTAAAGCATATTCTATTTTTAGGATAAATTTGTTACCTCTGCTAGGGCTAAAAGCGCAAAGGATTCAAAAGTCCCGAAAAAACAATTGCTGCGTGGCAAAACTATGCTGAAGAGAAAAAAAGAGCATCTTAGATTTGGTGTTGATTGCACCAATATTGCTGAAGATAACATTTTGGATGTTGCAGATTTTGTAAGTATATACCTACTAATTTTTATAAAAATGTTCGGTAAATTTCAAACGGCCTTTATTACACGTAGCAAAAAATTCCACTTTGTTTCAAGCGAAATGATTGTTGCTTTAACTGAAAATAATGTATATTGTATATATCCAAAACGAAACTCTATTTGAACCAAGAAAATAGTTTTGAATTAAAAGTAAAATATTTTCAAATTTGAATTTAACATTGATATAACAATAAATATTTTTATTTCAATCATACGTTTCAGTTAGAAACAAAATGACATTTCTGTTTGTGCGTAAAACAACTATAAATATGGTTGAAACTACATTTTTATTCTTCGTGTACCGTGAACGTACCATATTCTGCGCAGTAAAGACATTTTTATGTTTATTCCGCTATTCTAAGTATTCTAGATTTAAATTAACAACGTGGATAGCAGCAACGTGTAGTGCTACGGTCTATAATATCTGGTAAAAAATATGGGAATTATAAGTCGACTAACAATTGAGTATATTTTTCGTTTTGTAAACTTATCCACGGTGCCTAATTCTGCTCACTCTCTTGCCCATGTTCCTAATTCTGCGCATGTTTGTTCCTAATTCTGCGCACCTAAAAAGTAGCAATAAACACTCATACCATGTTGTTTATGTCTTTATACGCTCAAAGCACGTCAAAAATCCGGCTTTAGCCATTACCGTAAATAAATCCATAATTTGGCGTTCTTGTGCTGTCCAGGTGGCACAAAGATATTGTTATCATTTTGATTGGCTTATTTTAAATATTTTGTTGTCGATAACATGAAGGGCGAGTTCATTTTCCTGCCCCTATACCTCAGCCATTTGGGTGAGGTATTGGGGCATGAATGAAAATTCAAGTAGAACCTTTAACTTGCATTGATTGGAATCCTGTGTTGCGACTCGGGGTCCGTACGAGCGCCAATTTATGGAACTATACTTTCTGATTTTTTTAATGTCCAACTTCATGGAGCTGTCAGACAGTGGCGAAGTGGTTTCTACATGAAAACACAATTTTTAATATTTTTCTAAAGTGTAATATTCAGTATGCAGAAACCCCGAATCAACTCGCCCTTCATGTTATCGACAACAAAATATTTAAAATAAGCCAATCAAAATGATAACAATATCTTTGTGCCACCTGGACAGCACAAGAACGCCAAATCATGGATTTATTTAGGTAATGGCTAACGCCGGATTTTTGACGTGCTTTGAGCGTATAAAGACATAAACAACATGGTATGAGTGTTTATTGCTACTTTTTAGGTGCACAGAATTAGGAACAAACATGCGCAGAATTAGGAACATGGGCAAGAGAGTGCGCAGAATTAGGCACCGTGGATAAGTTTACAAAACAAAAAATATACGCAATTGTTGGTCGACTTTTAATTCCCATGTTTTTACCAGATACTATAGACCGTGCACTACACGTTGCTGCTATCAACGTTATTAATTTAAGCCTAGAATACTTATAATAGCGCAAGAATCATAAAAATGTCTTAACTGCGCAGAATATGGTTCGTACACGGTACAATGTAATGTTCAGTATGCAGAAAACCCTAGTCAATTCGCCCTTCGTTATCGGGAATAAAATATTTAAAATGAGGCAATCCAAATGATATCAATATTCCTTTGCCACTGGGACTGCAGAAGAAGGCCGGATCATGGATTTAATTATGGTAATGGCTAATGCCGGATTTTTTGGTGTGCTTTCAGCGTATAAAGACATAAACAGCATGGCAGGAGTATTTATTTTCACTTTTTGGGTGCGCAGAATTAAGAGCAAACATGCGCAGAGTTAGGAACATGGGCAAGAGAGTGAGCAGAATTAGGCACCGTGGATAAGTTTACAAAACGAAAAATATACTCAATTGTTAGTCGACTTATAATTCCCATATTTTTTACCAGATATTATAGACCGTAGCACTACACGTTGCTGCTATCCACGTTGTTAATTTAAATCTAGAATACTTGGAATAGCGGAATAAACATAAAAATGTCTTTACTGCGCAGAATATGGTACGTTCACGGTACACGAAGAATAAAAATGTAGTTTCAACTATATTTATAGTTGTTTTACGCACAAACAGAAATGTCATTTTGTTTCTAACTGAAACGTATGATTGAAATACCTCAGCCATTTGGGTGAGGTATTCTTTCGCGATTTCTTCGAAGGATACATTACTGCGCAGAATTTGGAACATGAATAAAAAATCTGTGCCTAAATCTGCGCACTACTGCGTCGCGTTTTTCCAACGAAAGCGATGCATGCAATCACTCTCTTTGTCTAAAATATGACTAAAACTAATTAGTCTTTCCAACTATGCTGGGTAATTTGATCATTGCAAGGAATTTCGATCATAAATTTTTTAATTTTCTAGAATGACAGTTTTAGCGTTGGCACTAACGACGTTGTTTTCTGACGCACAAAATACTTTCAGTTTCAGTTTAATTTATTTCGCTGTCAAATACTATGGCCCTTTTGTGAATAATGGCGTTCAACAGGCATTTATAAAAAAATAACACAATGGTTAAAGTTATGCACAATGTTGAAATATACATATATTAAGAAAAATGCGCAGAATTAAGAGCGGTCACGGTAGACTAATACTAAAAATTGTGTTTTCATATAGAAACCACTTCCCCACTCTCTGAGAGCCTCATGAGGTTAAACTTAAAAAAATAGAAGACATTGTTTCATAAATTGGCGCTCGTAGGTCCGGACCCCGAGACACAGCATAGGATTCCAATCAATACAACACAAGTTAAAAATTGTACTTGAATTTTCATGCCTCTATACCTCAGCCATTTAGGTGAGGTTGCGTATTCTTTTGTGATTTCTTCGTAGGATACATTATTGCGCAGAATTTGGAACATGAATAAAAAATCTGTGCCTAAATCTGCGCATTATTGCATCGCTTTTTTCTAAGGAAACCAATGCATGCAATCACTCTTTTTGTCTAAAACATGACTAAAACTAATTATTCTTTCTAATTATGCTGGGTAATTTGATCATTGCAAAGAATTCCGATCATAAATATGTTAATTTTCTAGAAGGACAATCTTAGCTTTGGTGCTAACGACGATGTTTTATGCCATATAAAATACTTTTAGTTTCACGTTAAATTATTTCGCTCTCAAAGATTATGGCCCGTTTGTGAATAATGGCGTAATATTCAACAGACGTTAATAAAAAAATAACGCAATGATCATAGTTATGCACAATGTTAAAAAATACTTATAAAGAAAAATGCGCAGAATTAGGGGCGGTCACGGTAATTATGCGCAGAGCGAAAACGTGGAGGGAGCTGTTTTGCTGTTATTGATAATCTGGCATTTTTGCATAACGAGCTATCTGGAAAAATCGGAGTGATAGATGAATCGAAGAAATAATTTTACGCATTGTAAAAGGACTCCTAATCAGGCTTCATTTTTGGTTTTTTGCTCAGTAGATGCTCATTTGACTACACACAGCGCTTCAGTTTAACAGAATTCGAAAAAGTAGTGTAAAGGGCAATTGTATTATTTATTATCTACAATGTTGTTGAAGAAAGTATAGTTTTATCTTTTGTAAATACGGCGCTCTAGGCATGCTACCTCGTTGGTAGCCAGATGAGCGCTCGTTTGGCGGGGTTGCATTCCCATAGCGCCGTAAATATAAAAAAGAAGTTATACCTTTTGCAGCAATATTATAAATAATAATTGTCCCTACAATTGCCCTTTACACTACTTTTTTGAATTCAGTTTCGTTAAGGAGCTGTAGATGAACATCTAGAGCAAAAAACCAAAAATGAAGCCTGCTCCTAATATGTTTGGTTACGCTTGCTGATACGCAGTAGAGTTTGTTAATCAGAAATACACGTATAGGATGTCCTCATACCGAATCACCAAATCACCGAATAACGTAAAATTAATTTCGGAAATTTCAACAGCTAAAAGTTACAGCTAATAATCTCGGTAAAACATCAAATACCTGAGATTTCGGAAATCCAACAACTGTAAATTCACCGAGAATCTCGGTTTTTCTTAGGCCGAGATACTTGGTAATCAATTCTGTAGCTGGCTAATCTCCGAAAAGTCAATTGTCAAATTTTAACGAGAATCTCGAAAAAAACATTAAAAGGATATGCCGTATTTTAGCAAACTTTTTGCCGAAAAATTTACTTGTTAAACAAATATTTAAAACGATCTAAGGTATGATGGAAATATCAATTTGGCTTTTATTTTATATACATTTTTTTACAAATATTTTAAACAAGTTTTGATGATAGCTATCAACGAGCGCTGAAATAGATTATTTGAAAGGTATATTTTTCTAGTTGTTTGAAAAAAAGTTTTAGTCGTTTTGGTCATAAGCTAAATTAGTTACAGCCACAAATGTGAAGGTGTTTTTTTGTCTCACTGTCCCCCATTAGGTGGAAAGAGTGAAACGACGAGTACATATTTGAATTCAGTTCAAACCATATTTTTTGGATAATAAGAGTAGTTTAGAGGCAGTGCCTTTTATTGTGTGTATAAAGGATACATTATTGTTGGGTATGATTGAAAATTCCGACTATTTGCACATCTACATATATATTCATATAAAGGACTAGTCCCAGTCAATTTGACTTTTAACTATTTAATTTAAAGTCAATTCATATGGATTGATTAACAATATAATAGAATTTTTTTTAAATAAAGCGTGTACGGCGCTATATCTCTGCATATTAGCGTTGATAGGAGGAAATGCTTATCAACTTAGAGACTATATTGGCTCGCTTCATTGTGCCAAAATTTTTATTTTCAGGTACAATAAATTCAAGTTTGTTACGAGGCTTTTAGGCTACGTTAAATCTTGCTTGACCATTTTTTTATATATAAACTAGCTGACCCGACAAACTTCGTATTGCCACAAACTAAACTGTGTTGGACATAAATCGTGAATCTCGGATGAACATTGTCACAATCTCGAGTTTTGCATGTTTCGGGGAGTTCATGGGTGTTTTAATATATAAATTTTCCTCACAGTAAAGTAAAAACAACTCCCCCATTGCTAAGCTTAATAAAATAAAGCGGATAGCATTTAAATAATCGCCATCATTACAAACCATTTCGCCGAATACCATTTTAGACTCTCTGAAAAGTTAAGCGTTTCAAGTTAAGCGTATATCCGCTCTCATGAAACGCTCTAAAAAGTTAATTTTTGCCTTAACTTTTCCGAGAGTATGAATTTATTGGTTGTCCAAGCGTTTCTTCACACTTGTGTTTACCTTCTATCTTTACTTCTCATTTTTCGGCTTATTGTCACCTTTCCACAGTTTCATACAGAGTCGCATCATAAGAGGGATTAAATTAAACTCTTGTATCGAACAGTTGCAATAATAGTTCAATACGGGCATATAGTTATTTCAGGATTTTTGCAAACATACTGGAAAAGCGCAAATTCAGATTGAATTTTAAATGCAAAAGAAGGAATAGCAAGGGACTAAGGCTGTGAACCATTTCGCGAAATTTTTAACTTTTTGGTTAAAATTTGACAGTTTGATGGTTTTTCGAAAATAACCCTGCTCGGGAGCATGGTTATTTTTAACCAAGTTTTGAGAGCCAATGAGATATGCCAGAGGTGAGGAAAGAGCTTCGATGTGTTTCACTGATTTTTCCTGGAATTTTTTTTCATCGATGTATGGATGTTATTCAACCCGAAATGAAACGAGATAAATGTTATCCATCAAATAGGAGCAAATGAACACAAAAAATTCATCCAATTCCAACCTGGACTGAATAAATAAATCCGCTGTTATAGAAACATATCTTCATTCTCACCTTATATATGCTCTCATTGAGTAAAACAACTATCAATCTGTCAAATATGAAATGGTTCGCATTCTGAACTGATTTTAACCACTCGAGGAGAAATAACCTTCGAACTGTCAAATTTTAACTAAAAAGTTAAAAATTTCGTGAAATGGTTCACAGCCTAAAAATAAGCGCGAACGCTTATTTTTAATCAAAACGTAGTCGCAGACTACGAAAAAAACAAAAGTAAACTAGTGTAACCAACTATTTTAAACTTAGTGAAAGGTATTATTTTATAAAAAAAACTTTTTCAAAACTAAGTATTATTTCATAAAGATATTGCTACATATTTCTTTCCATAACAACTTCCAGATACATAAAAATATCTATCCTATATCCCGGAATGCATGTTTCGCTTTTGTATTTATCATTTTCAATGACTTTCGGAGACAAAAGTTAATATTTCGGAAAAGTTAATCGACCCATTCCCCAATCGATTAACTTTTCCGAGAGTCTACTGTATTTGAGTAGATATTGAGTCTTTACCTTAAGGTGTCCGTCTTAACCGCCCTTCCCCTACAGGAAATGGCAACTTTGATTTTTTTTTGGAAAAAATAGTCGTGATTTGATGCATTTTGAGACTTTCTGAAATGGTGCAATATTTATCAAAGGATTTTGTAGAATAACGACTTTTATGAATGTTTTGTAACCTGAGATTATTATTATATTTCTTATATTTCTCGTTATACATACATGTAATTTGAATTTGAAGAAACACTTCTTATGTGCTTGACAATACAGTGTTCAAAATAATAATTAGCTTCTAAATGCAGTCGTATTTAAGATATTTAAAAAAAAGCTTAGCATATTTTATTTTTTTGTTTTAAACGTGCCCTTTTCATACGTTATCCGTGTTATATTACCAAGTTATGAAGTTGATAGCAACTAGAATAAATATTACCTTTCAATTTGTCCGAATACACCTTACTGATTCTACCATTTACTGATTGTACAAAAATGGTAAAAAAAAATTTCAGTGTTTATTTTTTCAGGTTTAAAATTCAATTTTCTACTACTCACGCTTAGCCATTTGGAGCTACCCTACTTTCGGGTGATACGATTTATCAAACATAGTAAAATAAATACGCCCTTTTTAAAAGCGATTCTTGAGCCTAAATGGCGCCAAATTCTCCCATCAAACACGTAGGTAATGTTTAGAATAAATAGTTCAAGTTTTATCATTGCCTTTTTCATGTGGAACTGCTAAAATTTAAAAATTACGAAAATATGTTTTGTTGCGCCTTAAGAAAAACGTGAATACCTCAACGAGATTTGATCATACGTTTATACTTTCTTCGGCAAAGTTGTTCTGCATAAAATTTCCTATCTCTACAGTGTAGCTACGTTTACTCTGTGATACTGTTTGATATCCTGTTTTGACATTTATTTAAATGAAATTTCGAAAATTTTAAATTTTTACCGAATTCAATAAATTTTTGTAACCAAATATGACTCCAGACATGCCACCATAACTTTTTAATGAATATATCAGATCTCAATGATTGTGGAAAAAATAGTTAGGTATCTTGTTTCACCTACTTTAACATTTCTAAAAATATTTTTTTGAATTTACTCCTGAAAAATACCATTTTTTCATGAAACAAATATGCGACCCCTAAATCGCGTCAACCAATGTTGACGTCATATAAGTTTTGTTGTGGCACCCTAAGCTGTCATTTGAGGGGTGAGCCCCCGGGTTTTCTGACATAGTGCTATTTTGGGGCACTCTACTATGCAGTCAAAAAGCTAATATACAACAACGTGCAGTATAAAATGCCAGATATGCTAATAAGCGGTTGACTTGCTGCTTATATTAATGCTTATTGGTTACTTGGGTGCGCACTAGCTCTATGGTCTCGAGGGTTGAGAGGCGGGTGTGACTCTATATGGCTTCTGTCAACTATCGCGCATGCCAAGGTCGTCAGTGCTCAATTTACTTTGTAGACCTATTTTGGAACACTGCGTAAATGCCGGGGGGAAAAAAGATGAAATCTGTTCCATGGTCCGAGATTTGTTTGCTTATTGGTTCATTTGTGATTGTTTGTGTTGGAAAATTGATGGTGGATGCGCGGTTGAGGACAACCGGTGTAAGGCGGGCTGACGAGACCTCCACTTCTTCACTATGCTAGGGTTTTTTCTAATTCCCGTCGTAGTAAGTAAAGCCATTCTATTTTTCATCATTTGTTGGATGGATTTAATGAATACTCCAAAAGTTCTTGGGCTGACTTGACTAAAACACAGTTACCTTCCGATCCGTGATCTTTGAAATCACTGAAAAGCGACTATTAATGCATATTATTGAAATTACGCAACTGACTGTTTCTAAAATTCGTCGTACCGTTTTAAAATCCGTCGATCAAAATTTTTCATCGTTCGAACTAAAAATCACAACAATGTTTACGAAGCTAACGCGCATGTATTTGTGCAGGACGGCATGACAAATGTTATTCTACAAAATTTCTGCAGGTCAGGCAAATTTTCCTGGCTGTAGAATAACGACAATGCCTTGCGTGAGTTATTTCCATTTATGAATGACGGAAATTAAAACGATTAGTCGACATTGTCTTCTTCGTCGCACGAAAAAACGTAGGAAATTTGGCTGGTAGGACTTCTTTGATGATAAAAAGCATTTAAGTAGATCTTAGCCCACTTTGATTGATCGCGTATGATAGACAACAAACTAAAATATTAGGGAATAACTAGTTTTGCATTGTGTGTCATAAAAATGCTTATATTTTTAATAATTTATGTTGGATAGGACGGGAATAGGCAATTACGATGATGTAGCAACATACCCTACATTTTACAACTTAATCATCATCATTATATTTAAGGTTCAAACACAGGCAATTAATTTTCATGATGATCATGATTTCCGCTGAGTGTGTACATACGCATACAATGCACACACCACTAAAGCACTTTTTCTTCCCGATTTTGAATAGCCCTACCGTAATTTCTACAACTTGTTTCTGAAAAAAGAAACAGTTTATACAGAAAATATACCCCACTTTTGTTGAAAAATATCTTGTATCTTCCAATAATCCTCTCAATGAAAAACAGTAGTGAAAATAAAAAAGCTTGCTGTATACCGCGATTGTGTTGTTTACATATACACGAATACGTTGTACTCTTTCTACTACTACTTGAGCGGAATTATCATTAAACCAGCGATGCCAACTTTAGAGCCAATACTTTTGTGACAGTTTTTATCAAATCGCTATTTTTTCGAATTACTCTTCATTTAAGTAATTACAATCTATTACAATTTACTACTGCAAAATCAAAAAAATCAAAATTGATTTAAAAACCCATGTAAAACACAATCATTAAACCGTTATTTTTTGATCCAAAATAAATGTGGATATACAAAAGCCATAAACTTGGCTCCTATGCTGGATTGGTTTCTCCCTGAGAGAGACTCGCGCAGCCAGTACGATATGTCAAATGCAGCCAGCCGTTATCGTTGGTCAAAAATGGAAAAGTATTGATAACTCGCAGTTGGCGATTTTTGAAAAACGCACATTTAAAATTGATTTAGTCTTGTTTTTTCCACTGGAAATTAACTTTTTGTAAAATGTGAAATAACCATGGACCAACTAGCACCAACATATATCATTCTAAAACGCACAGTTTACATGCACAATGAGGATTTCACGCACAAGTTTGATTTGTCAACCCGAAAATGAAACCAAGAACAGCCAAAGCATGAGAAAAAGAGGACCGTCTTCGCAACTCTCTCTCATGCACGGTAAAAAATTGTCACGTTGAAGCGAAGTGATTTACCGTTGAATTCGCACTACTTGCCAAACATTACGATTCGAAATGAAAATTTATTGAAAATGAATCAACACAAAGTATGATGAAATCATCAGAAAATCACTTTAATTTCGAATGTGCTTTCTTTTGAACTTTTGAACTGTCAAATGGATAGAAAGGATTGTATGTTGATTTTTCGTAAAGCTGCTTTATTTATTACTCATAATTGAACAATTACATAATTACATACAAAACATAATGCAAATAAAACCTCAATCGCTGATAGTAACCGGATTCCTGTGCTTAATACTCTGATGTCTAAACAAAGTTGAGCTCGGGTTGATTGCTGCTATCAATTCGGGGCCCGTGTGATCAATTCTATAACCTGAAAACAGTTAGGAATTTATTAATTATGATCACAGGTATAATTTCGCCATACTTACACTCAAGAAGAGCAATAATTTAGAACGAAAACGTATTTTCTCCATTTCGGTTTCTAATTTTGCTTCCGATTGCTGCTTTCATGTTTCGCGATTTTTTGACATTTGTAAATTACGAAAAAATAATTGCAAATTCTATAGATATGCATTACAATTCGATGGTGATATCCATTGAATAGTTTTCAATAGCTAGTTTCTTGTTTAAAAATTTGAAAACTCTCCAAAATCAATACTAAATCACTTCGAATTGTAGTGCTGCACAACAAATTGATTTAAATGCAAGAACACTTAAAATGGACGTGACGATTTTTGACCGTGTGGTTTTCTCGCTAGAGTAAGCTACACAGAAAGAAATTTCATGGTAGAGTATATTACATTAGAACGTAAAAATGAAAGAACGCACCAGTAAATATTGGCTAAAAAGATTTTTGTTTAGCCCTAGCGTTGTTTAGTCAAATTTATTATATGTTACTTTCGGCGTTATTTCAATGTAGGGTATTTTGCCTATCATTGAACGATTCCAATGATTGGACAGCGTCCAATAAAACGCTAATTCTAGATTACATATACATTCAAATCCTATCAAAGTGCACGAATTACTCACTTTGATCAGTTGTGGATAATTTCTTGTAACAATAGCGTAGCATAAGGCATGATTTAATAACAAAAATTCAAGTTGAACATTGTCATATACAGTATGAGCTATAACCTTGAATTTTGTTAGCATTTTAGATAAGAAACATGTCTCACTAATTAACGTTTAAAATAATTATATTACTATATCATGCTGTTCATAGCTAATGATATTCATCTATGCACTATTTGTCAACATTTTCAAGCAAAATAAAAAATTATTTATCGTTTTTAAAGTATTAAAATTTGACTGTTTAAGCATTGGACAATAAAGCAACGATGGTCCTAAGCTTATACAAGAACTGACATAGCATGAAAAAACCGCATTACTTCGCATTATGCATGTGTATTGGACAGTTTTTATGTTTATGGCACTGTTTACAAATGGTTTTCATTTGTAAGCAAAAATCTTCCGTTAAAAATGTATGTAATAGAATTAATTTTTTATTTTATATACATGTTTTTGTTTTTTTTTGTTTTAATACAACAATTCCACGAAAAATAGCCCTATTGCGAATTAAAGCTACTCCAGATTTGTTTAAACTATGTGTACTTGAACCTCATCTGAAAAATTTTGGTATCGTGTATTTGATTTGGTCTGCTCCTGAATTGGGGTACTCACACAAATCATCATTTTAGTCCAAAGACTAAAGAAAAAATTAAGAAGTTTGAATCACCGAATCGTTCCGGTGTTAATGGTACTGTCAGCAAATGTTAGATACTTCTATGAATATTGTAGAATAATATTGGGTTGAAACAATTTTTTTATATAACGTTGAAAATATTATGTTTTCTAAATTCGCGGCAACGAGCTAGTTTTTCATATTTTTTGAGAGCTAAATAACTTTCGAAAAATTCTAAATATTATAATTTGATTTCTTTTATAAATGAAGTTTCGATGATGAGACTAAGATGAATGGTGCATTTTTTCAACTGCAAGGAAAAGGATATTCGCAGTTTTTCAGATTATTATCTTGCTAACAAATTTGTTTCGAGTAACCAAGAGAGAAACAAACATACATTCCCTTGTAAAAAACAGATCTTCCCATTATGCCGCAGGAAATATAAGTATGCTTCGAGGGAACCGAAAGGGAGAAAAATTAGCGGGAAAGCAACAGAAATGAAGGATAAGAGCATCCTAGATTAGAAGGGGAAATTAACATCCCTTAAGAAATATATTGTAATTAGTAACATGTTAACTAATTGCTGATTATTTTTAATGAATATCGGCACCAACTTTTCGAAAGGGCCAATCTGCAAAATGTAAACAAACCGAGTGAGGGTTATTTTCTGCTGGACTAAGATAGGGAAAGAAACCCTCACTTGGTTTGTTTACATTTTGCAGACCGGCCTTTTTGATTAGTTGATGCCGATATATCTTAAAATATATTCATTCTTAGTAGTAAGCTATCAAAATAACTTGAAGGTCGATGCAATATATTGCATGTTCAACCATTGGACAATAAGTGTCCAACTATAGGACAATACGGTTTCAGAAGTGTTCAAAGATTGGGCATTCAAGCGTTGTCAAAAAATCGCATATTTTTCCACGAAAAACTTATTTATTTCGTAAAAATGGCCATGTAATTTGAACATATTTTGTATCTGATTCAGATTTTCATGTTTCTGTCTATTTGTAATTATTTGTTTAGAAAATATCGTTAAAACTAAAAACACAGGGCCTTAGCTGTGCGATCATTGGCAAATTACCCTATAACAAAAATAATAGATTCGTCGTAAAAATTTCTAGACATTACCATGAAAGGTTGTAAAATTGTCTGAGAACATGTTGCTTATTCAAGAATCACAGTAAATCTAATTAGCTTTTTTATGGTACTTTCAATAGCAAACGTCTTCATAAAAATGGTACGAGTTAACATCGTTCTCGTTTCAATGTTGCGATGCTTTTGTTGGAGTCTGTTGAAGCATTTTCAACTGACGTTTTTGAAATTTTGACGATGCGGTATAGCGTAGGCGGAAAGCTAAGGCTAAAGCTTTACTACGAGAGGTAAATAAACGCCTCAAGCAAGCGGATCCGGGAATTGAATTGATGTCCGATAACCGGTAGAGATGATGATTGTAAAGCAATAATGAAATAATACACCGGTTAGTATGAGTGCAAGACACCAATAATTCAAGTGAAAAAAGCGAAGCTTTGGGCTTAACCGTCCTTCTAAGACTTGATCCTTTTTTATTGACAGGCTTCACAGCCTGCTATTGACACACAGAACAGTTACGGGGCTAGTGCAACAATCCTACTGACTCTATCTATCAGCGCCGCCTAGCTTTGCATTTAATATTCATGTAAACCCAACCGCTTAGCTGGTTTCGAGGTATGATGCCGGTTTAACAACCCAGTCGTCGTATTTTCGAATCTCGAGAGCTTTATAGAGTCAGTAGAATTATTGCACTAGCCCCGTAACTGTCTTGTACTCTAATAGCTGGCTGTGAAGTCCGTCGATAAATAAGGGTCAAGTCTTAGAAAAGACGTTTAAGCCCGAAGCTTTTCGCCTAGCTGAGATTCAAAAATACGATTACTGGCTTGTTAGGACATCATTGTACCTCAACACCAACTAAGCGGTTGAATTCACGTGAATGTTACATGTAAAATGCGGTGGATGAGAATTACCTATGTTTTCACGTAATCGATTTTTTTGGGTGTAGGGAATATTCCTGGTCGCGCGTCATTTTCAAACCTGAAATTTGGTTGTGCATACCTCACATATACTATTACCAGCTTTCACAAATACAACAAAAGAGTCTAAAAAATAAAAAAAAAATACTTCAAAAAAAAACTTCAGTCAACAAAAGAGTACTGATTTTTTTGAAAGAAAAAATAATAGCAACGAACTTTTATGATGACCCGTGTTTGAACCTTAAAATATGACATTCTGGCCTTTGGCAGAGCGATATTGGAGTCAGTTCGTCGAGTCCGCGCAGGGCCGGAACGCCTCCGCCTGCGGGCATAGGCGTGTCGGTTATGCTAGGGGATCTACCTGTTTTTTAGTAGGCGACATTTCCAGGCAGAACTGGTGTTTGAGGTCTCCCTGACACTTTGTTGACGACATCACAAAAGGGCCCTGTGCACCCGAAAAACAGGAAAAATTAAAAACTTCCTGCCGGATATAAAAAACAGGGGTCCAAAATAAAAGCGGGCTGACGAACTAGTGCCGTACCTTACATATTTAGATTACGTTCCATCTTCCACTAAAACCATTTTCTTTTTTCAGGAAAAGTACCTTAAAGAGCGCTTCAAGGTCAACGGAAAGGTTGGCAATTTCGGCAATAGTGTGTCATTTGAACGCCAGAAAATGAAGGTTTACATAAATGCGGACGTCCATTATTCCAAGCGGTACTTGAAATATTTGACTAAGAAGTATTTGAAGAAAAACAGCTTGCGTGATTGGATTCGCGTCGTGTCCAACGATAAAGATTTATATGAACTACGCTACTTCAGAATTAGTTCGAACGATGACGAAGAGGAAGAAAATGAATAAAAGAGGTAACACAACGTTGAAGAAGTATCAGTAACCTTTTTCAAAATTCTTAGTTTTATTTACAAATTTCCAATATCCGATCTACATTGCTGCGTGCTGTAGCACAAACTGTGGGCGAATCCGTTATGGACCTGGCTTATGGAGCAATTCCAGATGAAATAAGTAAACGGCTCAACTTGATCTTCTTCAATTTGAACCTTAGAGCGGTCGCGCTAATGTAAACGTGTACACGCATTTTCGAAAAATGCGAAAAAACATCGAAATTTTATTCAAATTAAACCAGTTTTGGTTGTATTCGAAGATCTATTATTCTTCCTCTTAATAGAATAGTACAACATAGATGCCGGAGAACACTGTTTTGCCTTTCTACTATATAAATATATAGTATAAAGGTATAGAAATCACTTGGAAAACCGGAAATGGAAAGAAGGTCCTGCGGGCCGAATGTCATATACCATTCGACTCAGTTTCGAAAACTGAGCATTTTCTGTGTGTGTGTATGTATGTGTGTGTGTGTGTGTGTGTGTATGTGTGTGTGTGTGTATGTGACGCTTTTAATCTCACTCACTTTTCTCGGAGATGGCTGGACCGATTTTAATGTTCTTAGTGTCAAATGAAAGGTCTAGGTGTCCCATTGGTCGCTATTGAATTTCATACTGATCGGACTTTTAGTTCAAAAGTTATGTATAAAAATATGAAAAATATGGGACTTCATTATCTCATAGGTCCCTTAACCGATTTGAACAAAATTGATTGCATATGAAAGAGGAGCCTTGCAAACCCTTAACTTCCAAATTTCATGACGATTGGGCTTGTAGTTTGAAAGTTACATAAAGAAATGTGAAAAAATAGTATTTAAAACATATTTTTGTAACATATAAGCATTAATTCAATGAAAAACATCACACATTTTATTATTATTTGAAAATTACTACTGAGATCTATCAAACGAAACCGAGTTATTTAAAATCGGACAGTTCATTCAAAAGTTATTTAAACTTTAACACTTAAGCACCGTATATTAAACCGTTAAAACGTGTGAATTCAAAACAAATGTTGATTGTATTCAATGTGTGTGATGTATGTGTGTATGTATGTATGTATGTATGTATGTATGTATGTATGTATGTATGTATGTATGTATGTATGTATGTATGTATGTATGTATGTATGTATGTATGTATGTATGTATGTATGTATGTATGTATGTATGTATGTATGTATGTATGTATGTATGTATGTATGTATGTATGTATGTATGTATGTATGTATGTATGTATGTATGTATGTATGTATGTATGTATGTATGTATGTATGTATGTATGTATGTATGTATGTATGTATGTATGTATGTATGTATGTATGTATGTATGTATGTATGTATGTATGTATGTATGTATGTATGTATGTATGTATGTATGTATGTATGTATGTATGTATGTATGTATGTATGTATGTATGTATGTATGTATGTATGTATGTATGTATGTATGTATGTATGTATGTATGTATGTATGTATGTATGTATGTATGTATGTATGTATGTATGTATGTATGTATGTATGTATGTATGTATGTATGTATGTATGTATGTATGTATGTATGTATGTATGTATGTATGTATGTATGTATGTATGTATGTATGTATGTATGTATGTATGTATGTATGTATGTATGTATGTATGTATGTATGTATGTATGTATGTATGTATGTATGTATGTATGTATGTATGTATGTATGTATGTATGTATGTATGTATGTATGTATGTATGTATGTATGTATGTATGTATGTATGTATGTATGTATGTATGTATGTATGTATGTATGTATGTATGTATGTATGTATGTATGTATGTATGTATGTATGTATGTATGTATGTATGTATGTATGTATGTATGTATGTATGTATGTATGTATGTATGTATGTATGTATGTATGTATGTATGTATGTATGTATGTATGTATGTATGTATGTATGTATGTATGTATGTATGTATGTATGTATGTATGTATGTATGTATGTATGTATGTATGTATGTATGTATGTATGTATGTATGTATGTATGTATGTATGTATGTATGTATGTATGTATGTATGTATGTATGTATGTATGTATGTATGTATGTATGTATGTATGTATGTATGTATGTATGTATGTATGTATGTATGTATGTATGTATGTATGTATGTATGTATGTATGTATGTATGTATGTATGTATGTATGTATGTATGTATGTATGTATGTATGTATGTATGTATGTATGTATGTATGTATGTATGTATGTATGTATGTATGTATGTATGTATGTATGTATGTATGTATGTATGTATGTATGTATGTATGTATGTATGTATGTATGTATGTATGTATGTATGTATGTATGTATGTATGTATGTATGTATGTATGTATGTATGTATGTATGTATGTATGTATGTATGTATGTATGTATGTATGTATGTATGTATGTATGTATGTATGTATGTATGTATGTATGTATGTATGTATGTATGTATGTATGTGATCCCAAGCAACAATGTGAGTTTGATTGTACTCTTCTGGTGGTTTTCATGACCAATTTTGGTCTTGAATGTCATCATAAGAGTGTAATAAAACTCAAATTGTTACTTGGGATGACAATTTACAATTTTTAAATTTGCATTGAAATTCAAGAAAATATGTTTCTAACTTTTCTGAATCAATTGTCTGAAATTTTTGAAGCCTCTTAGTGGAATACGAAATTTGAAATTAAAGAAAAGAAAAAACTTTTACCGACTAAATCCCACTATTTAATATTTATTCGCAACAGATACCTATACGCTTTGAAATAAGACGCTGTTGAAGCCTGCACGTCGTAGGCGAACTACGTATCTGTTGCAAATAAATATTAAATAATGGGATTCAATCGAAAAGCTTTTTCTTTTCTTTGATTTCAGATTTCAATTGTCATTTTGTTCACTTGCTGTTACTCACAATTGTTCACGAAAAGCAAACAGCGAAGAAAAGCAGTTAATTTAAGCATGAAGGTATAGTGGTGTATAGGATTAAAAATGAGTTGATTTTTCCAAATAAATTTATACAAATTTCAAACAAATTTTGCGCATCAATAGATGCTCTTTTCAATCAATAGATAGAGCTTAGAAATGTTATATGAAAAATAGGAAGTAAACGTTGCACGGTAGTAATTTTGTAAGATTTGTTTTCGTTAATGACATTTTAAAGGACAGATGTCTTATGTCATGTATCATGTTTCAACAAATAAATCAAAAATGACAAACACTGAAAATCATATCGATCATATTTCCCATTCTCAAGCATGTTTAAGGCGCAGCTTTTGCAACCCTCTTGTTTTCCTAACCCTCCAACATTGTAAAAACGATGCGATCAAGCTAATGACTATCTTTTCATGAAAGTATATTCAAAAAAAGCATAAGTTTTGATTTTCATGCAAAAATAATTATCTGAAGGAGCGCCAGCTAAGAAAAAGTTCAATTTCTCTTTTTCATATCTAATGCTCTATTCAGTTATTTTTTCTAATTCAGATATATTGCAAAATTGAAGCCAAGCAAACTAATAGTAAAATTTTGAGATTAATCATTTTGTTGTCGATATTCTTTGTCTTCAAAGGCGAAGTATAATAATAATTTTTCTGAACTCTTGTTTTTCAAAGATGCTAACTTTTGAACACATGGTATTAATTAATTAGCAACAAATCTGTTCTGAACACATATTTCATATTGTCAATTCAAAACAAGTTTCCTATGTGGCTCTGAAGCCCGAAAGTTTAGGCCGACCGATTATAAAACTAAATAAGGTGTTACAAGTATCTACGCACACAAGGAAAGAAAATTTAATTATTCTACGCAATACGTTGTGAATTTTACTGGCAAATAAGGATTTTGAGGAATACGGAACGGATATATAAAAATATAGTCAAGTTAATTATACATAGATGTTCCTGAGAAATTAAATGATGATTATTGTGACAGTAGAAAGGCTAGGTCACGCCGCTAGGTGGATTAATTCGGGTTTTTTTTAACAGTGGCCTTTGATGATTGTTGGACCCGGTGGCGCATATTCATGACTATTTCGACAAGTTGATAACTTTCTCTACTACCGATGTGCGGCCCACCTTAAACCGGTAGATCTATTGATTACACTGTGTGATGCGCGCAATTTGATGCAGTAGTGCAGCTTCGGTAGTTCTGTTGTGACCGCATTTAACCCTAGAGCGGTCGCGTTAAAAAAAGTTACGTAAGGGGTCGCGTCGTGTACTGAGTACACGGCGAATAATACTGCCTATATCTCAGGACTGACATGAAATAGTAGGTTGCGGGTTTCGACAAAGTTGTTTATCTATTTAAGACGCATCTGGAAACAAACAATAAAGTTTGAGAATTGATGCGCTAGATGGCGCAAATGGCGACCAAAACAAATGATTCTAGAATCTCGATGCTAGATTCTCTAATATCTCAGGACTGAGAAGAGATAGAAGGTTGCTGTCTTTGGCAAAGTTGTTTATCTGGACGAGATCAATCTGACTGTGGACAATAAAATTCGGAAGTGATACGATAGATGACGCTTATAACGAGCATATTGAGTTTTTTGGAATATCTCAGAGTCGTGACGAGATAGAATGTTATTGTGTTCTACAAAGTTATTTGTTCGAACAAGACACATTTGGTAATGCATAACAAAGTTTGAAACTGTCTCACTAGGTGGCGCACATGGTCAAATTATAATCTTATGATATCTCATGACCATGATACGATAGAAGGTTGCGGTTTTTGACAAAGTTGTGTGTCTAGACAAGACGAATTTGAAAATGATCGGTCAAATTCGGAACTGTCCCGCTAGATGTCGCAGTTGGTAAAATCATCTTTCTTTTTGCGATATCTCAGCTTATGTATACCTATAAAGAAGGATTTCTGTCTGTCTGTCTGTCTGTCCGTATGTTCCTTATAGAATCGAAAACTACTGAACCAATCGGCATGAAAATATGCATGTAGAGGTTTTTTGGGGCCAGGAAAGGTTTTAGTGATGGTTAGAAACCCCTCCCCCCACTAAGAGGGGGTGCTCCCATACAAATGAAACACAAATTTCTGCATAACTCGACAACTAATCAAGCAAATAGAACAAAATTTGGCATGTGGGTGTTTTCGGCTCTTTATAAGGGGAATTATAACTCCTCTCCTCTTTAAAAGGGGGGGCTTCCATACAAATTTCCTCATAACTCGAGAACTAATCAAGCAAATAAAACCAAATTTGGCATGTGAAGGTTTTCGAGCGCAAGAATATTTTCTATAGTAAATTAGAACCCCTCCCCACTTTAAGAGGGGGGGCTCCTGTACCAAAGAAACAATTTTCCTCATAACTCGAGAAGTAATTAAGCAAATGGAGCCAAATTTGGCATGTGGGTGTTTTTGGAGACAAAATTTTTTTCTATGATGAATTGGGACCTCTCCCCGTTTTAGGAGGGGGGATCCTATACACATGAAATACAAATTTCCTCATAACTGAAGAACTAATCAAGCAAATGGAACAAAATTTGGCATGTGAAAGTTTTCGAGGGCAAGAATATTTTCTATGGTGAATAAGGACCCCTTCCCACTTTAAGAGGGGGGCTCCTATACAAACTAAATACAAATTTCCTCATAACTCGAGAACTAATCAAGCAAATGGAACAAAATTTGGCACGTGGGTGTTTTTGGAGACAAAATTTTTTTCTATGATGAATTGGGACCCCTCCCCACTTTAGGAAGAGGGGCTCCTATACAAATGAAATGCAAATTTCCTCATAACTCGAGAACTAATCAAGCACATAGAACCAAATTTGGCACGTGGAGGTTTCTGGAGGCAAAAATATTTTCTATGGTGAATTAGGACCCCTCCCAACTTTAAGAGGGGGTGCTTCTACACAAATGAAATACAAATTTCCTAATTCGAGAACTAATCAAGCAAATGGAACCATATTTGGCATGTGGGTGTTTTTTGGAGGCAACCATTTTTTCTATGATGAATTAGGACCCCTTACCTTTTTAAGAGGGGGGGCTCTCATACAAACGAAATACAAATTTCCTCATAACTCTAGAACTAATCAAGCAAATGGAACCAAATTTATCATGTGGGTGTTATTGTAGGCAAGAATATTTTCTTTGGTATATTTTCTATGGATTTCCCCACTTTAAGAGGGGGGGGGGGGCTCCTATACAAATGAAAAACAAATTTCCTCCTAACTCGAGAACTAATCAAGCAAATGGAACCAAATTTGACATGTAAGTGGTTTTGGACGCAAGATTTTTTTCTATGGTGAATTGAGACCCCTCTCTTCTTTAGAAAGCGAGTTATGGCCCATCTCCCCTTTAAGAGGGTGGGCTTCCATACAAATGAAATGCAAATTGCCTCTTATCTCGAGAACTAATCAATCGAATGGAACCAAATTTGGCATGTGGGAGTTTTAGATGGCAGAAATATTTTCTATGGTGAATTACGACCCCTTCCCCTTTTATGAGGGGAGCTCCCATACAAATGAAATTCAAATTTCCTTATAACTTGAGAACTAATCAAGCAAATGGAACCAAATTTGGCATGTGGGAGATTTTGGAGTCTTGAATTTATTTTACGATAGTTAGAGACCTCTCATCCCTGTGGTAGGGGGATATGGACTCTCATACAAATAAAACAGAAATTTTTGCGAAACTCAAAAACTAATCGAACTCGAGAAATTCGAGACTCTTCCATAAAACATTAGTCAATACAAGATCACAAAAACTATCCATAGTAACACTAGATAATTCAGGATGAGACGGTCGCGAGTGTTGCCGGTGACCCGCCGTCGGAAGCGCCGCCCACTGGGGGGCTTGCAAAACTCGAGATTGTGACAAAGATCATCCGAGATTCATGATTTATGTACAACACAGGTTAATTTGTGGCAATACGAAGTGTGTCGGGTCAGCTAGTGTCGAATAAATGGTAAAATGGCTTATCTGGTCTGGAAGAGAACACCAAAATATTTGCAAATAGTATTCATTTGGCGTTTTTCCCAAAACAGAGTTTGTGAATCATCGACAATGTTGACAAACTGAATAATGCACATATCTCACCTAGAAATACATGATACTTATTCAACTTACCCAAGTAGCACACTTAAGATACTTTTATTTATATCAATTTATTAACGACTCACATTAGTTGTATAACAATTAGTTGTACAGTTTTATAATGAGTATGTTATTAGGGAAGTTTGCTATGGTATGTTGAGGTAATGCTTTAAACATTAGAATGTTAGAATTATGTTGACACTTACCATAAAACAATACAAAACGAGCATTTGTTTGTTTTATTTCCTGCTATGATAATGAGAATGAAAAATGTGCATTAGATTCCTAACAATCCCGTAATATTCTTATTACGGTCACTTATATCATACAGGAAATAACACACACGTAATACAAGGAAAGAGTAAAGAATTCGATGAAAAAAAAAAAATCAGAGGGGTTGTGTACAAGACACGACCGCATATATAGGTGACGCAGGACTACGTAAGTCTCTTTGTAGTGATAGTAGCATGTATTCATGTTTGTAATCATTCGATTCTCCATGTATACATGCTATATGCAACATATATACATGCTACATGCGTTGTATGTAACATTTATCAAAGTAGTAACATTGCATACGTTCAATTCTCAAAAGATTGCGCATTTGAAAACAATTTAACAAAATCAAGAACACAAACTATTACTTTCCTGCTACCTTACTGAAATTAAAGATTGTTTTTATTATCCATGGTTTCCCACGTTGAAGGGATTTTACCAATTCAATCCTATTTTATTAACAGCTCATCTTTTCACTACACTTCTAATGATATCGATCATATTTCCCATTCTCAAGCATGTTTAAGGCGCAGCTTTTGCAACCCTCTTGTTTTCCTAACCCTCCAACATTGTAAAAACGATGCGATCAAGCTAATGACTATCTTTTCATGAAAGTATATTCAAAAAAAGCATAAGTTTTGATTTTCATGCAAAAATAATTATCTGAAGGAGCGCCAGCTAAGAAAAAGTTCAATTTCTCTTTTTCATATCTAATGCTCTATTCAGTTATTTTTTCTAATTCAGATATATTGCAAAATTGAAGCCAAGCAAACTAATAGTAAAATTTTGAGATTAATCATTTTGTTGTCGATATTCTTTGTCTTCAAAGGCGAAGTATAATAATAATTTTTCTGAACTCTTGTTTTTCAAAGATGCTAACTTTTGAACACATGGTATTAATTAATTAGCAACAAATCTGTTCTGAACACATATTTCATATTGTCAATTCAAAACAAGTTTCCTATGTGGCTCTGAAGCCCGAAAGTTTAGGCCGACCGATTATAAAACTAAATAAGGTGTTACAAGTATCTACGCACACAAGGAAAGAAAATTTAATTATTCTACGCAATACGTTGTGAATTTTACTGGCAAATAAGGATTTTGAGGAATACGGAACGGATATATAAAAATATAGTCAAGTTAATTATACATAGATGTTCCTGAGAAATTAAATGATGATTATTGTGACAGTAGAAAGGCTAGGTCACGCCGCTAGGTGGATTAATTCGGGTTTTTTTTAACAGTGGCCTTTGATGATTGTTGGACCCGGTGGCGCATATTCATGACTATTTCGACAAGTTGATAACTTTCTCTACTACCGATGTGCGGCCCACCTTAAACCGGTAGATCTATTGATTACACTGTGTGATGCGCGCAATTTGATGCAGTAGTGCAGCTTCGGTAGTTCTGTTGTGACCGCATTTAACCCTAGAGCGGTCGCGTTAAAAAAAGTTACGTAAGGGGTCGCGTCGTGTACTGAGTACACGGCGAATAATACTGCCTATATCTCAGGACTGACATGAAATAGTAGGTTGCGGGTTTCGACAAAGTTGTTTATCTATTTAAGACGCATCTGGAAACAAACAATAAAGTTTGAGAATTGATGCGCTAGATGGCGCAAATGGCGACCAAAACAAATGATTCTAGAATCTCGATGCTAGATTCTCTAATATCTCAGGACTGAGAAGAGATAGAAGGTTGCTGTCTTTGGCAAAGTTGTTTATCTGGACGAGATCAATCTGACTGTGGACAATAAAATTCGGAAGTGATACGATAGATGACGCTTATAACGAGCATATTGAGTTTTTTGGAATATCTCAGAGTCGTGACGAGATAGAATGTTATTGTGTTCTACAAAGTTATTTGTTCGAACAAGACACATTTGGTAATGCATAACAAAGTTTGAAACTGTCTCACTAGGTGGCGCACATGGTCAAATTATAATCTTATGATATCTCATGACCATGATACGATAGAAGGTTGCGGTTTTTGACAAAGTTGTGTGTCTAGACAAGACGAATTTGAAAATGATCGGTCAAATTCGGAACTGTCCCGCTAGATGTCGCAGTTGGTAAAATCATCTTTCTTTTTGCGATATCTCAGCTTATGTATACCTATAAAGAAGGATTTCTGTCTGTCTGTCTGTCTGTCCGTATGTTCCTTATAGAATCGAAAACTACTGAACCAATCGGCATGAAAATATGCATGTAGAGGTTTTTTGGGGCCAGGAAAGGTTTTAGTGATGGTTAGAAACCCCTCCCCCCACTAAGAGGGGGTGCTCCCATACAAATGAAACACAAATTTCTGCATAACTCGACAACTAATCAAGCAAATAGAACAAAATTTGGCATGTGGGTGTTTTCGGCTCTTTATAAGGGGAATTATAACTCCTCTCCTCTTAAAAAGGGGGGACTTCCATACAAATTTCCTCATAACTCGAGAACTAATCAAGCAAATAAAACCAAATTTGGCATGTGAAGGTTTTCGAGCGCAAGAATATTTTCTATAGTAAATTAGAACCCCTCCCCACTTTAAGAGGGGGGGCTCCTGTACCAAAGAAACAATTTTCCTCATAACTCGAGAAGTAATTAAGCAAATGGAGCCAAATTTGGCATGTGGGTGTTTTTGGAGACAAAATTTTTTTCTATGATGAATTGGGACCTCTCCCCGTTTTAGGAGGGGGGATCCTATACACATGAAATACAAATTTCCTCATAACTGAAGAACTAATCAAGCAAATGGAACAAAATTTGGCATGTGAAAGTTTTCGAGGGCAAGAATATTTTCTATGGTGAATAAGGACCCCTTCCCACTTTAAGAGGGGGGCTCCTATACAAACTAAATACAAATTTCCTCATAACTCGAGAACTAATCAAGCAAATGGAACAAAATTTGGCACGTGGGTGTTTTTGGAGACAAAATTTTTTTCTATGATGAATTGGGACCCCTCCCCACTTTAGGAAGAGGGGCTCCTATACAAATGAAATGCAAATTTCCTCATAACTCGAGAACTAATCAAGCACATAGAACCAAATTTGGCACGTGGAGGTTTCTGGAGGCAAAAATATTTTCTATGGTGAATTAGGACCCCTCCCAACTTTAAGAGGGGGTGCTTCTACACAAATGAAATACAAATTTCCTAATTCGAGAACTAATCAAGCAAATGGAACCATATTTGGCATGTGGGTGTTTTTTGGAGGCAACCATTTTTTCTATGATGAATTAGGACCCCTTACCTTTTTAAGAGGGGGGGCTCTCATACAAACGAAATACAAATTTCCTCATAACTCTAGAACTAATCAAGCAAATGGAACCAAATTTATCATGTGGGTGTTATTGTAGGCAAGAATATTTTCTTTGGTATATTTTCTATGGATTTCCCCACTTTAAGAGGGGGAGGGGGGGCTCCTATACAAATGAAAAACAAATTTCCTCCTAACTCGAGAACTAATCAAGCAAATGGAACCAAATTTGACATGTAAGTGGTTTTGGACGCAAGATTTTTTTCTATGGTGAATTGAGACCCCTCTCTTCTTTAGAAAGCGAGTTATGGCCCATCTCCCCTTTAAGAGGGTGGGCTTCCATACAAATGAAATGCAAATTGCCTCTTATCTCGAGAACTAATCAATCGAATGGAACCAAATTTGGCATGTGGGAGTTTTAGATGGCAGAAATATTTTCTATGGTGAATTACGACCCCTTCCCCTTTTATGAGGGGAGCTCCCATACAAATGAAATTCAAATTTCCTTATAACTTGAGAACTAATCAAGCAAATGGAACCAAATTTGGCATGTGGGAGATTTTGGAGTCTTGAATTTATTTTACGATAGTTAGAGACCTCTCATCCCTGTGGTAGGGGGATATGGACTCTCATACAAATAAAACAGAAATTTTTGCGAAACTCAAAAACTAATCGAACTCGAGAAATTCGAGACTCTTCCATAAAACATTAGTCAATACAAGATCACAAAAACTATCCATAGTAACACTAGATAATTCAGGATGAGACGGTCGCGAGTGTTGCCGGTGACCCGCCGTCGGAAGCGCCGCCCACTGGGGGGCTTGCAAAACTCGAGATTGTGACAAAGATCATCCGAGATTCATGATTTATGTACAACACAGGTTAATTTGTGGCAATACGAAGTGTGTCGGGTCAGCTAGTGTCGAATAAATGGTAAAATGGCTTATCTGGTCTGGAAGAGAACACCAAAATATTTGCAAATAGTATTCATTTGGCGTTTTTCCCAAAACAGAGTTTGTGAATCATCGACAATGTTGACAAACTGAATAATGCACATATCTCACCTAGAAATACATGATACTTATTCAACTTACCCAAGTAGCACACTTAAGATACTTTTATTTATATCAATTTATTAACGACTCACATTAGTTGTATAACAATTAGTTGTACAGTTTTATAATGAGTATGTTATTAGGGAAGTTTGCTATGGTATGTTGAGGTAATGCTTTAAACATTAGAATGTTAGAATTATGTTGACACTTACCATAAAACAATACAAAACGAGCATTTGTTTGTTTTATTTCCTGCTATGATAATGAGAATGAAAAATGTGCATTAGATTCCTAACAATCCCGTAATATTCTTATTACGGTCACTTATATCATACAGGAAATAACACACACGTAATACAAGGAAAGAGTAAAGAATTCGATGAAAAAAAAAAAATCAGAGGGGTTGTGTACAAGACACGACCGCATATATAGGTGACGCAGGACTACGTAAGTCTCTTTGTAGTGATAGTAGCATGTATTCATGTTTGTAATCATTCGATTCTCCATGTATACATGCTATATGCAACATATATACATGCTACATGCGTTGTATGTAACATTTATCAAAGTAGTAACATTGCATACGTTCAATTCTCAAAAGATTGCGCATTTGAAAACAATTTAACAAAATCAAGAACACAAACTATTACTTTCCTGCTACCTTACTGAAATTAAAGATTGTTTTTATTATCCATGGTTTCCCACGTTGAAGGGATTTTACCAATTCAATCCTATTTTATTAACAGCTCATCTTTTCACTACACTTCTAATGACACGGCAAGCATGCGTATTCATACAGAACCGTATTATAACCGAACACTACAGCTGTAGCACATTTTTCCAACACAGATATCAAATTCGCCGTGGTTTAATCGTTACGCAGTAAAGAATTTGCGATCTGTTGGGACAGCGAACTTGTGCCATATTTTCTGGCACACTTCCCTAACACAGACATCAGATTAGACTAGGTTTAATAGCGTTCGTAAGAAATCTGTTGGCACGAGGGGGCTTTGTCACTCTCTCTGGCGTACTTCCCAAGCAAGGACATCAAAATGGTCTAGGTTGAACCGCGGTGTTACGAAATCTTGTTGAAATGAGGAAGCTTCGTCACTTGTTTTGGCTTACTTCCCAAGCACAGATATCAAATTGGTATAGGTTTAGATCATCGTAAAGAATCTTCCAACCAATCACGAAGCGAGAATTCTGGTAAAACATAGGTTAATTATTTTCAATTTTTCAATAGTTCAACATCAAGAATCCATACTTTTCGCAATTTAGGTCAATTCTTGGAAGATTTTCCGATCGATTGGTGTAAGAATATTGAAAATCGATCGGGAAACCGCTGAGCTATTAGCGCTCAAAACCTTTCATTTTTCGTGACGCTCGCATTTTTCGATTTTTTGGAATGACACCCTATCTCAAAACTTGCCGTAAGACGTAGTCCTACGTCAAAAGTAAGCTGTATACAAATGAGTATCAAGAGAGTGCACTTCAGTCGTGTTGTCACGTTAGCAAAACAACTAGCTTTGGTTCTATTATCACGCACACGTTAATAATTGCAAGAATCAACGTTGCCATTAAGCCTGCCCGTCAAGTTTGCTCCGGGCTACGACGCTGGCCCAACAAGCCAGTCGTCGTATGTTCGAGTCTCGACTGGGTGGTGCCGCTACAGAGTTAATAGGATCTTTGCACTAGCCCAGTGATTTTCCTATACTCTAATAACCGGCAGCGAAGTCTTTCGATAAAGAAGGGTCAAGTTCTGAAGGACGTTTATACCCATGCATGGTTTTGCTTTGCTAATAAATCTAGATTTTATCAGATTTTTTGACGTAGGACTACGTCTTACGGCAAATTTTGAGATAGGGTGTCATTCCAAAAAATCGAAAAATGCGAGCGTCACGAAAAATGAAAGGTTTTGAGCGCTAATAGCTCAGCGGTTTTCCGATCGATTTTCAATATTCTTACACCAATCGATCGGAAAATCCTCTAAGAATTGACCCAAATGAAGAAAAGTATGGATTCTTGATGTTGAACTATTGAAAAATTGAAAATAATGAACCTATGTTTTACCAGAATTCTCGCTTCGTGATTGGTTGGAAAATTCCAATTGGAATACCAATTTGATATCTGTGCTTGGGAAGTAAGCCAAAACAAGTGACAAAGTTTCCTCATTTCAACAAGATTTCTTAACAATGCGATTAAACCTAGACCATTTTTATGTCCTTGCTTGGGAAGTACGCCAGAAAGAGTGACAAAGCCCCCTCGTGCCAACAGATTTCTGACGAACGCGATTAAACCTAGTCCAATTTGATGTCTGTGTTAGGGAAGTGTGCCATAAAAAATGACGCAAGATCGTTGTCCCAACAGATCGCAAATTCTTTACTGCGAGACGATTAAACCTCGGCGAATTTGATATCTGTGTTGGAAAAATGTGCTAGCTGTGTTCGGTTATAATACGATTCTGTATGAAGGTGAAATTAGTCATCATCGATTCTGCCAATTTCAAAAGCAGTTTTGAAGTAGGACTACTTCTTTGATTTCTATATTGGGGTGCACTTTAGAAAAACGAAAAGGGAACATGTAACGAAAAGTGGTTATGGTTTGCACGCTTATAACTCAGTCATCCGTCAACAGATTCTAGAGATATTGGTATCAATCGATTGGAAATTTTTCAAAAAATCCATAACAATACAATAGATTCCATGTTTCCCAAACAGACGTTTAATAATTGAGAAAATATTAGACTATATTCATTATTTCATTATTTTCATGTTTTTGCCTTCCCACGCCAATGCTTCCCTAGCACAGATGACAGAAATATATACGAGATGAGTTATGGGTTAAGCTGACCTTTGATTGTATTTAATTTACGCTCTATAGAATCCGCTCGAAAATTGTTGAGCTTCAGTGGGTGCTGCTTGCTCGGAATAAGGCATCGAAGACATTCAAATTCACCAGGCAAGACGCCAACAAACCGAAGAAGCCACCGACTCGTCCGCCAGCGAACGATATGGTTTTTGCTGCTATCAATACCCAGTAAAATAAATGGATCCTCGCTGCAAGCCGTTAGAAGTAAATCGCCGCTAGCCACAATTGTGACGTTCCAAGGTTGGACACATTTGTGAAAAAGGTTTTGAAATTAGCTGTCGAAAAGCTGGTCCAAACAAAAAGAACAGGCGCTTCCGATTTGTTCAAGGTTGATAACACGGACGAAAACAATATCTTTGCTAACTGCTGCAAAGGCGGCTCCGATTAAAGCTGTACTACTGGAGTAAATATGCGGGTGCCCCGAACAAAAATCTACTAAGCCAATGAAACCCGTAGCAAAGGCACCGAAAGCCCCAGTCAAAGGAAATCGTTCCAGCGGAAAAGGTGCCCGAAATAAACTGTTGCCTAGATGTAAATTTCCTTGATTTGCATTACTAATATCCGGTAGAAAACAATCAGTTCTTTTAAGAACTACTGAATAAAAAGTATACGAAGCAGTTAAATTGATTTTTCTCACATTTTAAAGTGATGTTGGCAGTTTAGTATGAGCGTTCGAAGTATGAGCCCGTCAGAAATTACATGTTTAAACTGTATTAAGACAAACACAACTGTGAGCGCACGTCTGCCATGCTCGTTGCCGTGCCATCCCTGTGTTCAAACAATGTACGGAGTACGGTTTCGTTGTACCGCCTTTCTTTCGTGTCTATGATTCTCTGCCCTACGTTGATCCGCCTTTGTTACAACTTGCTGCCATTTGCTCTGGTATATAATCAGAAGTAAGTCGGCGAACGGCATCATTTTTGCATTGGCATTGGTACGGTGCAGAAGCAGAACAGACAGCAGAGAGTTGCGATTTCCCTCACTGGATTCGGCAAACTGGTAAAATGCAGCGCAGCAGCAGCAGCAGTAGCGGATCATTGTTTGGTGTAGAGTGCGCTGAACGTGTTGGTACCGGAGCATCGATCTATTATCTGCTATATTAGAATATTTGGTTGCGGGAGCGGAAGAGCTTGAATCAATGGAAAATGCTCTGTCCGGTAACCATTGTCACCATTGCCCTGGGAGGTGTTGTTTCAAACATTCAAGCCATTCTGCTGGTCGGATTTTCAACCACATAATTTACCACAACACGTCCTTTTTAGGACGAACGAATTTGTTTATGAAGAGATGAAAATTTTCTGCATACTAAATTTCTTTACTTAAATTTCCAAATGTCGCTGATTCTTTAAATCATGAAGAATTTCTTCTGATTTGATCTATAAAACGATAAATATGTGGTGACTCACCATGCGGTCTTCTAACTCATGACGTTGCTTTAATCTTATTTTTGCCTTCCCACGCCAATGCTTCCCTAACACGGATGACAGAAATATATAGGAGAAGAGCTGTGGATTAAATTCCCTTTGAATCAAAGTTAGATTGTATTTAATTTACGCTCTATAGAATCCGCTCGAAAATCGTTGAGCTTCAGCTGTTGCGAAGACATCCAAATTCACTAAGCGAGACGCCAATAAACCGAAGAGTCAACGGATCTTCGTTGCAAGCCGTCTAGAAGTATATTGCCGCCAGCTACAATTGTGACGTTTCAAGGTTGGACACATTCGTGAAAAAGGCTTTGAAGTTAGTTTTCAACAAGAGAAAGCTGGTCCAAACAAAGAACTGGCGCTTCCGGTTCGTTCGCCTACCAAACTTGCTAGCGAGAAGCAAGAAAGTCAATAAAGACCATAGCAAAGGCTTCGAAAACTCCAAAGCCAAAAGAAGTTCTAACGGAGAATGCGGTCCGAAAAAAGCTGCTGCCAAGCAGTAAATTTCTTCGATTTGTATTATTAACAGCTGGTAGAAAACAATCAGTTCTTTTAAGAACTACTGAATAAGTATATGAAGCAGTTGAATTGATTTTGCGAACGGCATCATTTTTGCGTTGTTTGGATTACAAATAATAATGAGAGTTACGACTTTATTTCCCTGTCCGGATCCGGACGCGGCAAAGGTGATAAAACTCGGCAGCAGCCGATTATTGTTTGGTGTGGAGTGGAAATTACGCCGACCGTGTTGGATTCGAAACATCGATCTATTATTGTCAATTGCAAGGAAAATTGTCCAATCAATAAGTGCGCAATCGCTCATAAAAGTACTATTTTAACTTAAATCGTTTCGGTCTCTTCGGCGCACTTATTGCTTGGAAGATAACGAACAAGTGCGCCGAAGATCGAAACGATTTAATGCAAAATAGTACTTTATGAGCGATATCGCACTTTGAATGGTACAATTTTACTTGCAATTGACAATAAGCTGCTATAATAGAATATTAAATATGCTAGAAAACCCAAAGTTTGGTCGCGGAAGCAAAGGGTTTAAATTGGTGGGAATAGTGATGTCCGAAATTTTCAATTATTCGATTACCGATTAATCGGTGAACCTTGTCTGCACTAATCGATTAATTCAACTATTCGTGCTAGAGAGCTTTCTGACAGCTCAAGCACCCACACTAGCGAACACGAAATACGCGTGTATATACATGATGTTTACCTCATTTTGGGGAACAACTGATGCTGGAGGAACAAACCGAAAAATAGCGATTACTAGTTGTGTTTCTCCGTTTGCCACACTGCAGAGCACATATTTCGGTAAAATTTTTCATCCTGTTCCAAATTCAAGCACATATTTTGAAAATTTGCTGGTATTTAAGCCAGCGGAAGACGAAACTCATTCTGTACCTTGCTGACAAAGGAATGCATCTCTTTTGTTTATTGTTGTTGTTTGCCTCATTTTCAAGCACCAATACACACATAACTGGAAAGGTCTAGTGGTCTTCGATTAGAAATATTCGCATATTTCTTTGCATAATTCGATTAATCGAACGATTATGAACGATTACCGAGCATTATTCGGGGATTATACGTACTGATTGAACTATTCGATTAATTCAACTACTCGTGCTGGCATTAATCGATTAAAAATTATTCGAATATTCCTTGTGTTATTCGATTAGTTGAATTAATCGAACGATTAACGGACATCACTAAGCCCATCTGAAGGACGAAAGTTGACAATGGACACTACGAGTCAGAAATTTGAGAATTAGAGATTAATGAACGGACCTTTTCAGGTCCACCATATAAATTAGCTGAAGAGTTGAAATTATGAATTTCTCACATGTAAGAACACAATTCTTTAATGCGCAACTTGAGCATCTATATATGAAATTCATACAAAAATCACCGGCTTTAGCATTGGGAGACGAATTGCGCTACATTCGTAGTCCTACTTCAAGCCTGCGCCCGTGCCACTAGGCATGGACCCTTATACTTTTTTTTGTTTGAATTCGGTTTATGAAAATATATTCGCTGTGTTCAGATTGGCAAGAAGAATGCAGTACCCAAGTAACCAAAAGTTCCGATAAAAGGGGATTTTTTGGCTTAATCAGCCAACGAAATGATCATGAATAGAACTCTATTCAACTTAATTTTTAAGTAATTAACCGTACTTTCAAGCTCGTATTTGATGATTAAACTTCGAAGGGAATACAAAGTAACTTCTTACAGAACTATAAAGTTAGCAAAAAGTTCACTTAAGTCGCTATATAGAACACTGCTCAGCCCAAAAAGAAACTCCAATAATTTTAAAAATAAAAAAGATTGGGGGAATATTTTCCCACTTTTTTTTGTTTTGTAGATTCATGACATTTCTCATTAACTAAGGCATTTAAATTTCGGTTTACAATCGACTGTTTTGACGTAGAACTACGTCTTACGGCAAGTTTTGAGATAGGGTGTCATTCCAAAAAATCGAAAAATGCGAGCGTCACGAAAAATGAAAGGTTTTGAGCGCTAATAGCTCAGCGGTTTTCCTATCGATTTTCAATATTCTTACACCAATCGATCGGAAAATCTTCTAAGAATTGACCCAAATGAAGAAAAGTATGGATTCTTGATGTTGAACTATTGAAAAATTGAAAATAATGAACCTATGTTTTACCAGAATTCTCGCTTCGTGATTGGTTGAAAGATTTTTTACGATGAGCTAAACCTATATCAATTTGATATCTGTGCTTGGGAAGTAAGCCAAAACAAGTGACCAAGGTTCCTCATTTCAACAAGATTTCTTAACACCGCGGTTAAACCTAGACCATTTTGATGTCCTTGCTTGGGAAGTACGCCAGAGAGAGAGTAACAAAGTCCCCTCGTGCCAACAGATTTCTTACGAACGCGATTAAACCTAGTCCAATTTGATGTCTGTGTTAGGGAAGTGTGCCAGAAAAAATGACACAAGTTCATTGTCCCAACAGATCGCAAATTCTTTACTGCGAGACGATTAAACCTAGGCGAACTTGATATCTGTGTTCGAAAAATGTGCTACAGCTGTACTGTTCGGCTATAATACGACTCTGTATGAATACGCATGCTTGCCGTTTCATTAAAAGTGTAGTGAAAAGATGTGCTGTTGATAAAATAGGATTGAATTGGTAAAATCCCTTCAACGTGGGAAACCATGAAATCCATGGCATGGATAATAAATCAGTCTTTAATTTCAGTAAGGTAGCAGGAAAGCAATAGTTTGTGTTCTTGATTTTGTTAAATTGTTTTCAAATGCACAATCTTTTGAGAATTGAACGTATGCAATTTTACTACTTTGATAAATGTTACATACAACGCACGTAGCATGTATATATGTTACATATAGCATGTATACATGAAGAATCGAATGATTACAAGCATGAATACATGCCACTATCACTACAAAGAGACTTACGTAGTCCTGCGTCACCTATATATGCGGTCGTGTCTTGTACACAACCCGTCTGATTTTTTTTATATGGTCTATCTTAATCGCATGAACCGACTTTACAAAAGTTAGGAGGAGGCGGAGGTAGAAAATAGAAAAGTATAAAAACAGAACTAAAAGCGTTGTTTTTATAAACTTTTGCCAAATTTTCTTTAGAAGCTGCTTAGCGCTTAATGCAGCGAACTCAAGGCAACTTTGAAGTTCGGTTAATTACGGGTAAAACTGATTAGCAAGCTTTAGATCTATAGACATAAAGCTTGTTAACCTTCCTTAGACACCGTTATCCGAACTCTAAGTTACTTTCAAGTTGTATGTTGAACATTCAAGCTAACTGTTGAACTTTTAAGTTGCTACAGATATTAACGGTACTTTAATGAGAATTTGGCAAAAGTTTATAAAAACAACGCTTTTAGTTCTGTTTTTATACTTTTCTATTTTCTACCTCCGCCTCCTCCTAACTTTTGTAAAGTCGGTTCATGCGATTAAGATAGACCATATAAAAAAAATCAGACGGGTTGTGTACAAGACACGACCGCATATAGGTGACGCAGGACTACGTAAGTCTCTTTGTAGTGATAGTAGCATGTATTCATGCTTGTAATCATTCGATTCTTCATGTATACATGCTATATGCAACATATATTCATACTACATGCGTTGTATATAACATTTATCAAAGTAGTAACATTGCATACGTTCAATTCTCAAAAGATTGTGCATTTGAAAACAATTTAGCAAAATCAAGAACACAAACTATTGCTTTCCTGCTACCACACTGAAATTAAAGATTGTTTTTATTACCCATGGTTCCCCACGTTGAAGCAATTTTACCAATTGAATCCCATTTTATCAACAGCACATCTCTTCAATACACTTCTAATGAAACGGTAAGCCTGTGTATTCGCGGGAAACTAGCAGTCATTGACTTTTCGTCGGAAAGCCCAATTTCGGAAGAAGTTTTTCGGCCCAAAAGCGGGATTGTTTTTTTTTAAATGTATATACCCAAGCAACCAAAAGTTCGAATTTCACTTAAGAAACAAACTTGAAAGTTCATATTTGGTTCCGCAGAACTTTCTTGCTGAACAACCAGACAATGCATTTGCAAACCGAACTTTATTCTCATTAAAGTACCGTTAATATCTGTAGCTACTTGAAAGTTCAACAGTTAGCTAGAATGTTCAACATACAACTTGAAAGTAACTTAGAGTTCGGATAACGGTGTCTAAGGAAGGTTAACAAGCTTTATGTCTATAGATCTAAAGCTTGCTAATCAGTTTTACCCGTAATTAACCGAACTTCAAAGTTGCCTTGAGTTCGCTAAGCAGCTTCTAAAGAAACTTTGGCAAAAGTTTATAAAAACAACGCTTTTAGTTCTGTTTTTATACTTTTCTATTTTCTACCGCCGCCTCCTCCTAACTTTTGTAAAGTCGGTTCATGCGATTAAGATTGACCATATAAAAAAAGCCTAACACCGACCGCCGCTGGATTTGAACCCGAGCGTTCCTCGTTGCAAGCCTGTCCTGATGCATTGCGCCATCTCTGACACCGCTAGTGACATGAATAATTCGGCAAAATTATTTTGCCGATGAGTTGTTTTTAAGTGTAAGTTCGTTTCGGGGCTGTGATAAATGAGAAATTAGCACGTCGAGTAAAAACGATGCAAATCGCATATTCCAGCAACGAAGTAGTGGTATGCGTCTAAGTCACCGAAACGAAGTACTCGAGTTCAAATTCCCGAGGTTTTGGTTGGTGGTGTGTGGTAAGTTACAATAAATTAATATTAATAAAAAAACAGTCGATTGTAAACCGAAATTTAAATGCCTTAGTTAATGAGAAATGTCATAAATCTACAGCTGCGAGCGGGTGCTGATTGAACAGCTGGAACCCTGCAAACTCGGCATCGTAGCTCTGCAGGAAATCTGTCGCAAAGGAGAGAAGGTATGGAAGATCCGTGGCGGAAAGGCCCAGTTTTACCAGAGTGGTGGCGCTACCAACGAACTGGGAACGGGCTTTGTAGTGCTGGGCGGAATGCAGGATCGCGTGATAGATTGGAAGGCGATCAACGAGAGAATGTGTGTATTGAGAATAAAGGGCCGTTTCTTCAATTATAGCATCATTAACGTGCACTGCCCGCACGAAGGTAGACCCGACGATGAGAAAGAAACGTTCTACGCGAGGCTGGAGGCAACGTACGACAGCTGCTCGTCACGGGACATCAAGATCGTCATCGGGGATATGAACGCCCAGGTCGGTAGGAAAGAAATGTATAGACCGGTGGTGGGACCCCATAGCCTGCACACCGATACAAACGATAACGGCCAACGATGTATAAACTTCGCAGCTTCCCGAGGCCTGGTGATCCGAAGCACCTTTTTCCCGCGCAAGGATATCCACAAAGCCACCTGGAGATCACCTGACCAACGTACAATAAACCAAATTGACCACGTTCTCATAGAGGGCCGGTTCTTGTCTAACATCACGAACGTACGCTCCCGTCGGGGTGCGGATATCGATTCTGATCATTACCTAGTAGCAGTACATGTGCGCTCAAAGCTGTCCACCGTATACCGGACACGTCAAAGCAGCCCTCCTCGGCTGAACATCAGGCAGCTAGATAACCCACAAGCTGCCGAGAACTACGCGCGAGTACTGAATGAGGCACTGCCTTCTTCTGAGGAGTTAGGTGCTTTAAACCTCGAAGACGGTAGGGGCAGAATACGCTCGGCCATCGGAGAGGCCGTTACCGCGGCACTAGGTATTGAACATCGGAGTACACAAAATGATTGGTTTGATGGGGAATGCCAACAAGCGGCGGAGGAGAAAAAAATGCTTGGAAAAATATCTAAGTATTGCCACTAGAGAGAACCTGGCCAAGTACCGACGAGCTAGGAACAAGTTGACCACGATCCTGAGGAGAAAAAAGCGCCAAAAGGAGGACAGAGATCGTGAAGAATTAGAGCAACTATTCCGAGCTAATGACACGCGCAAGTTTTATGAGAAGGTGAACCAAACTCGGAAGGGCTACACACCGAAACCTGACATGTGTAGGGACGAGGGAGGGAATCTAATTACAAACGAGCGCGAGGTGGTCGACAGGTGGAAGCAGTTCTTCGATGAACACCTCAATGGCGAAGTCGCAGAAGGAGGCGGAACGGAAATCAACCTAGGAGCGTCTACGGAAGATAGTGATGTCCTAGCACCTGATCTCCAAGAAGTCAAACGAGAAATCAGGCTGCTGAAGACCAATAAAGCCGCTGGGAAGGACCGACTACCGGCAGAGCTTTATAAACATGGCGGAGAAACGCTAGCAAAGGCTCTACACTGGGTTATTTCGAGGATTTGGGAGGAGAAAAGCTACCGGAGGAATGGATGAAAGGAGTGGTTTGTCCCATCTACAAAAAGGGTGATCGGCTAGACTGCTGCAACTATCGTGGTATTACGCTGGTAAATGCCGCCTACAAGGTACTCTCCCAGATCCTGTTACGCCGGCTGTCACCGATAGCACATGGTTACGTAGGGAATTATCAGGCGGGTTTCATGGGGGCTCGCGCAACTACGGACCAAATTTTTACTATCCGACAGATCTTGCAGAAATGTCGGGAGTACAACGTGCCCACGCATCACATCTTTATTGATTTCAAAGCAGCATACGATACAGTCGATCGAGACAAGCTATGGCAGATAATGCACGATTACGGTTTTCCGGACAAACTGACGCGACTGATCAGAGCTACATTGGATCGAGTGATGTGTTTCGTACGCATCTCTGGGACACTCTCGAGTCCCTTCGAGACGCGACGAGGGCTTAGACAAGGTGACGGTCTATCCTGCATGCTGTTCAACATCGCCCTTGAGGGGGTGATCCGACGAGCGGGCATCGAAACGAGAGGCACGATTTTTACCAAGAGTAGCAAACTTCTAGGCTTTGCAGATGACTTCGATATCATTGCCAGGAACTTTGCGACGGCGGAGGCAATCTACGCCAGACTGAAAGCGGAGTCTGGAAGAATTGGGCTAACAATAAATGCGTCGAAGACCAAATACATGAAAGGAAGAGGCTCAAAGCAAACAAATGCGCGCCTCCCACGGACGGTAACCGTTGACGGCGACGAACTAGAAGTGGTAGAAGAGTTCGTGTATTTGTGATCGCTGGTGACCGCGGACAACAACACTAGTAAGGAGATCCAGCGGCGCATCCAAGCGGGAAATCGGGCCTACTTTGCCCTTCGTAAAACGCTACGATCAGGAAGCGTACGCCGCCGCACGAAGCTAACAATGTACAAAACCATTAATAGACCGGTAGTTCTTTATGGACTTGAAGCCGTGACGCTGCTTACGGAGGACATACGCGCTCTTGCCGTGTTTGAGCGTAAAGTGCTGCGGACGATATTTGGCGGAGTACAAACTGAAAGCGGAGAGTAGCGGAGGCGTATGAATCACGAGCTACAGGCACTGCTTGGGGAGACTCCCATCGCACATCTAGCGAAAGTTAGCAGGCTACGGTGGGCCGGATACGTCGTAAGGATGCCGGACGACTGTGCGACGAAAATAGTCCTCTTCAACAACCCCACCGGCACCAGGAACAGGGGGGCCCAACGTGCACGATGGCTCGACCAGGTCGAAAGCGATTTGCGACTTCTGAGACGACTAGGAAATTGGCGACGAGTGGCCCAAGACCGAGTTGAATGGAGACGAGTGCTTGAAACAGCACGAGCCACCCCGGCTCTATGCTGCTGAAGAAGAAGAAGAAGGATTTCTGGGAAATGGTTTTCGGGAGAATGGTAGGGTAACCAACGTATTTTGGACCCCCACAGCAGCTGTACATAATTTGGACACTTACAGCAAAATCAAATGCAAGTGTCCAAATTATGTACAGCTGCTGATGGGGTCCAAAATAGGTTGGTTACCCTATACAATCGCTTGATAGTTCTCGAGTTATGAAAAAAATTGTAGTTTAATTGCATGGGAGCCACCCTCTGTTGAGTGGGGAGGCGTCTCAATTCACCATAGAAAACAAATCCTGCCTCGTAAAACCATTACATCCCAAATTTGCTTCCATTTGGTAATGAGAAGACTAATTTTAATTTGCAACACATCTCTAGTTTTCCCTACACGCAGAAAAATAAACTGTAAATGCAAAAGAATTCTGCATAAATTCAACAAAAAATATTGTAGACTGAAGGCTAACCCAGATATTTTTTTGATTCTAACTGTTTGATTTTTAGTTCAACAATAAGGTTTGTTATTTCGAATACTAGCTAGTTTCTATGAAAGAAAAAATTGTAGAATCAAAAATAAGTATTTTTGGTTTATAAACGATCTAGTAGAAGCAAAAGGAGTACGAATTTAGTTTAAACAATATTTTTTTAATTCAAAAATATTATTGTGCATCTACTTGATCGATGGATTCCGAGGGGAGTTCAGGTACTGTTTCAAACGTCCCAAAGGTAAAAAAATGACTTAATTGGCAACACAGTTCGTAATGTTTTATCGCCATAACTTGCAACACAGGCTCATTGCGTTTCTGTCGCAACCTTAATCGTGACTTCGTGTTAATCATACAAAAGCATTAAACAAATTGTTTTCGAATACGAACGTTATTGCTTGTTTGGATAATGAAGGATAAACTACGCTTTATTCACTATGAAATTTCGGCAAACCGGCGTTGAAAATACAAATTCATTTCATACTGAATTTCATTTCGTTTCTTCTGATAGAACGGTAATTCCTAGGTTTATTTACTTTGCTCGATTGGTTCCAATAATGAAACAGCGATGATGACACAATTTGACATTTTATCTGTCAAAAGCTAAAAACGACCCTTTTTACGACCGTTCAGAAACACGACTGTTTCAACCGTCGTGTCCAGTAAGGGAATGCGCGCACAATATATCTAGAAGGAGTGATTTGCTTTAATTAGCAGGGCTTTCAAAGTTTTTAGATAAGGGTTTATAGTCTTTTTTAAAAAACGGGGCACTTTTTTATTTGTTATTTTATGTTGCGGAGTTGAGGTGAGTTCACCAAAATTTTTTCGTTGCTACACGCAGAAAAATGATGATAGTTTGAAACAACAATTACCTGTTGTTGAGTTCAACTGGTATATTGTGCGCGCATTCCCTTACTGGACACGACGGTTGAAACAGTCGTGTTTCTGAACGGTCGTAAAAAGGGTCGTTTTTAGCTTTTGACAGATAAAATGTCAAATTGTGTCATCATCGCTGTTTCATTGTTGGAACCAATCGAGCAAAGTAAATAAACCTAGGAATTACCGTTCTATCAGAAGAAACGAAATGAAATTCAGTATGAAATGAATTTGTATTTTCAACGCCGGTTTGCCGAAATTTCATAGTGAATAAAGCGTAGTTTATCCTTCATTATCCAAACAAGCAATAACAAAGCAATAACGTTCGTATTCGAAAACAATTTGTTTAATGCTTTTGTATGATTAACACGAAGTCACGATTAAGGTTGCGACAGAAACGCAATGAGCCTGTGTTGCAAGTTATGGCGATAAAACATTACGAACTGTGTTGCCAATTAAGTCATTTTTTTACCTTTGGGACGTTTGAAACAGTACCTGAACTCCCCTCGGAATCCATCGATCAAGTAGATGCACAATACCTATACAAAATAAGAAAATGCGGCTTCGTAATAATTTCTGCAATTGAGTCTGAAAAAATAGACAACTTAATAAACAAAAATCTACCTATATGGCACCGAGCAGCAACCAGTTCCGTGTCCGTCAAGCCATGTTGTATAATTGTATTTTCCCTACACGCAGAAAAATAAACTGTAAATGCAAAAGAATTCTGTATAAATTCAACAAAAAATATTGTAGACTGAAGGCTAACCCAGATATTTTTTTGATTCTAACTGTTTGATTTTTTAGTTCAACAATAAGGTTTGTTATTTCGAATACTAGTTTCTATCAAAGAAAAAATTGTAGAATCAAAAATAAGTATTTTTGGTTTATAAACGATCTAGTAGTAGCAAAAGGAGTACGAATTCAGTTTAAACAATATTTTTTTAACTCAAAAATATTATACCAGTTGAACTCAACAACAGGTAATTGTTGTTTCAAACTATCATCATTTTTCTGCGTGTAGCAACGAAAAAATTTTGGTGAACTCACCTCAACTCCGCAACATAAAATAACAATTAAAAAAGTGCCCCATTTTTTAAAAAAGACTATAAACCCTTATCTAAAAACTTTGAAAGCCCTGCTAATTAAAGCAAATCACTCCTAGATATACCTATACAAAATAAGAAAATGTGGCTTCGTAATAATTTCTGCAATTCTCGGGTAAATTTTCAAATAGACCTAAGTGACAATGAGAGATTCTCTTCGCGTCTCCTCTCTTCCGTCTTTCATGACTACATAAATGCATAGAAAAGGAAATTTCCAAAACATTTAGCTAACTAGTGACTCCGGCAACCGTTTTATGCAAAGGTGATGAGTTAAAATTCTTTAGGATCGCCGTAAAAAGCGGAAGAGAGGAGACGCGAAGAGAATCTCTCATTGTCACTTAGGTCTATTTGAAAAATTACTCGAGAATTGAGTCTGAAAAAATAGACAACTTAATAAACAAAAATCTACCTATATGATACCGATCAGCAACCAGTTCCGTGTCCGTCAAGCCATGTTGTATTGTTGAATATTCCGAACAATAAGGAATTCTGTTCGCAACTGTTGAAACCATTGAGGATTTTTTACTCGTCACTTTCCTGCAAAGTAAATATGTACATATAAGTTTTTGCCTCGGTTTTTGTTTTAAAGAATAATGCGGTAGATCAATGAGTTCCTATATTTACATGATACAAAGCAGCAACAAGCTCATCCGTACCCGTTGGCCATTGTTTTTGTTATTTCGAAGGTGCGATCAGTTACGTGATACTGGAATACATACCCTTGGGAGCAGCATAGGAAAATTAACTCTTACTCGTTCTGTTTGACAGTTGGCTTATCCGCCCTTTTCAAATGTGGGTCGACATTTATGCTCGATCGTATCGTATACCTTTTAAATATCATTTACTTTGGACGTAGAGTGACTATTCGCGATGACGGCATTAAAAAAGATTTCGTAGGCTGCTCGCACTTACAGGAAATCTCGTGCCGAACTGTCAACGTGTGCGTGATGACAAAAGCAAAAATATTTCCCTTTCTTTTTTTCTCACGCAAAACCCTGAACAATATTAGCAACGCCGTCATAGCGAATATACATGGCGACAATGTCAAAATTGGAATGATAATTATCTGTCAGTGTCAGCGGGGTGCTATCCCTATCTTAACGAACGGTGTTTGACAGTCGACTTAACGAAGGGCGCTATTGCAAGAAAAGCGCCCGTCTGACAGGTAAATTTGCTGCCAACCTTGGTCGAGATGTGCTGAGATGTTGGCAACAAAAACATGGCACCCATCGCAAGCCCCTGGTCAGTGTCATTCCAATCGAGCAGACGACCTATCCAACGCGTATGCAGGAAAGAGAAAGAAAAACCTTGGAAAAGCCGCATTGCATACATTTGGGATGACTTGTCGCCACTCTGTATATAGTCACTCTATTTGGATGGTATCGTTTTTTTGGCTTACTGTTTTGTACGAAACTGCGATAGAAATATTAGTCGAATTCGTGTCACGACGGAGCAAAGTGTTTTATATAGAAGCAATAAGTCATAGATATTATTTTTTATTTTATATTAATAGTAATGGTATTCTAAAAATATTTTCGCAGAGATTACGTATGGTAGCCTATGTTCTACAATTTTTGTTTCCGGTGAAAGTAACGTTCTTGCTAACGGTGTTGTTTCATTAATTAAATCCTTGCAATAAACAAATGACAAATATGTGAACCAATGAAACCGTAACATTGCACGTAACAGCGAATAAACTTCGTTTCCTGATGCAAAATGTGTTGTGATTATGTATTGACTGCATATCATTGACAGGCGAAGCCTTGGTTCATGCGGTAACTATACACACAAATACAAAAGATATTCGTTCATTAAAAGTAATATTTAACAAAGCATTATGTGTTATTTTTTGTTATGATTGCCCTTGATTTGTTTTAATTAGTACGGCTGGACTATGCTTGCAAATTACCGTATAAAATAGTTTGATGGCTTTGAAAAATAGCATTACATACTTCTGCATATAGCCATTTACTAATCTCTTGGCACCGTTCATTTATTGCGTAACGTTTGTTGCTGGGATATTGACTCGCATTGACATAGTGGACAAGATTATCCTTATTTGCTAGGACAGGACGTGCCAAGTGTCAACCGCGACGTTGACCCAATTTCTGATTGGCTAAAAGCGACGAGCAACCGTTGACTGGAAAATACAACGCGGTATCACTTCCAGTGTTGCTGAAACTCACCAAGTGGGAATACGACCATAAGTTATTATTTCCGAATTTTGATTTTTTTTGTATTCTGTAGTTCTATGCTTGGTTCACCATTAGTTTTGTTTGTACACGAATTTTAATTTTCAAAATGAAATGCAAAACATGATTTTGATCGCATAAACTATATTCGTATTCGGGAGCTGTTGTTCGGCAAACGAAGTTATCCTTAAAATAATATGTGCAGGCAACAGTGGTGCAGAGTGTAACAAAGAATATTCAATCAGGATGGCGGTCATAATAAAAAGAAGAACAAGAAGCCAGTTGGCGCGTCCTGTCCTAGCTTATTTGCGAATACGAAGTTACTGATATTTGTTTGACGTTTGTGCGAGAAAAAAAGAGAACGAAGTGTTTTTACTTTTGTTTTCACCATCCTGTTGACATCTTCATATCGACCTGCGGTGCGGTGAATGACATGATATGACAGCGGCACAGCGCTGCTGCAGCACGCAGCTAGAGCTGTCACAAATTGAACTTGCTGACGTTTAACGTACGCACACATCGACGCGCGATTATGTTGCTGTTGTTAGATTTTACATAAAGAATCTGACTAAAGAAGTGACAGGCAGAGATGCCATATTTTCTAAAAAAATGTCTGCAACTGCTCGAAAACCGGAAAAATCGAGCAGTTTTCCGGCTACTTGAATTTTCTGGTTTGAAAATAATCTGCGAAAATCTGCACACTTTTTTAGGAAGTCTGTGAAAGTTTAAAGAGCTTCGAACAAAAATCTGCAACAAAACAATAAAAGTCATAAAAACTGCAAATATCTGCAAATTTATAATGATCTGCAAGACCGTTCCAAAAATCTGCAATTTGCAGACAAATCTGCAAATCTGGTATCCCTGGTGACAGGTAATTCATTTTCGGTTCGTCAAAACCACCCCGTAGGCAGGCAACCATGTTTTCGCTGCCAACATCTCGTGTGTGCGAAAATGAGATACCATGTCAGCACTGCATTTCACTCAACTGCCAGCAGTCTGATTTGGGCCCGCTGTCAAATTTTGAGCCCCGGACATGCTGTCGCTGACGTTCACTGCAGCTCGATATAGAGATGTCAATGGGGTGGTCAAAACCAAGTGCGCCTGAATCTCGATGAAACCTTCTGAATCTTTTGCTCGAAAACTTGCGGAGTATCAGTCGATGAACGCGATTGAAAATAATGACTGCAAGCAAACGGCAACAAATACAAATACAAATGTAGGGTATAATTAAAAATAAAATCGTATTTACTGTCCACTACCGACCAGACGGGTCGGCGTGTCAAATCGGAATCCCTTTATAAGGCAATTTATGTTATTATTATTGTTAGCTTGTTATTGTTTACATTGTTATGAAGAAGAAGATGGAAACACTTGTGGTACCCGCTCATACTTACACGGAATTGCATAACCAGTTGCCAGAGAATATGTGCTATAAAAAGCAAATATATTTCTGTCTCTCTTTTACTAATTCCTGTTGTCGTTACCAGTAAGTGTCAAGATCATAAACAAACCAAAACCATATGATCTTAAACGTCACATAAAACGCTCTATTCAAAAAACTTATTTTACCACAAAGTTACTTCCTACTTGCTAAAAACTGTTTACCCTAAGGAAACTCCTCCTTCTCGAGGTAGTTCCGTCCTATTCTGCCTAGCGGCAGACCTCACGCTGTCCGTTGAGCTTCCCTCTCGCGCATACATTTTAGCCCCTCGCGCGGGAACTTTGTTTTTTGTCAACTCGAACAGTTCCGCGCTTCGTTGTTTACCTTAGTCGGCAAACCTGCAATACTTCGCGCAACCCCGCATTTGTTTTGGGAACTGTTCGTTGCGGCAGGTTAAGAAACTTGCGCGTTCATTAACCTAGAATGGTGCAAAACGCGTTGTTTTTCATCGAAGTATTTTGCCCTACCGGCGCCGTCGCTCGATCGAGTCACTGACCGGCGCGGGTAATCGAATAAAAATGCGGAATTTATGTTTTTAGCCGACCGGGGTTGATTCATCCGGGTTCGGCCAGATGAAAATGCGTAAATGTAGTGTTACAGAGGAAAATGAGGGTCGCTTCAACTGTATCATCGTATCATCACGAAATCGATCCGTGCTGCCTAACGAAAACACCAGGCAATCAAATTTGTATCGTACAGCTCATAAAATCGCCTAAATGTTGAACTCGAAAAAATATTGTTCGAACTTTTCCTAGCAACTTTGAACAGAGTCACGCACAACAATCATCGTTGTGCAAATCAGGTTTAATGATGACAGAAGGCCGCGAGTGACTGAGCTCCAATGTCTTTTCTTTAGTCAGATTCTTTAATTTTACATTATGATTTTACACGTTTGTTGCTACACTCAAAATATTCTGCACATAACTAATGGTAAATTTCCATATGAAATTCCAGATGATTATGTGCCACATATAAGCACAATCCGCCTAGAAATACATATAAAAATTATACGGATATGAATAGTATGTGCAATTATACACATAAAAAATATACGCATATGAATAGTATGTGCAAAAGTTTTGCGTACCCATAAATTATAACTGTTTGGCATATAAAGTTCATTAACTGGGCACATTGCAAAAATCTATGTGTGGGACACATAGAAACTATAGTTACTATATATTGTAGGGAACGAGCCGAGTTAGATGAATCAGCGTAAAATAAATCTAATGAAACTGAATTATTTACTTGAGTGTAACTGAAACCCCTTGCATAGGAAGAATATCGTCATACGAACGATAAGAGACAAGGAGAGAAATGAATCGTTCAATATGAGACTTACGCATACTGTAGCATGATATAGCATGCTCTGAACAAGAGCAGGGTTGCCACATGCACAGATTATTCTGTGTTTAACAGATATTTGAAAGAAATTGCCTGTACAGAATCTGTATGCATAGAATACAGATTTTTGCCAAATTACACAGATTAAACAGATTTTCGAGCTTTTACATGAGAGTGAAAGAGACGGAAATAGTCAGCAAAAGTACTCTCTATCCCTTTCACTCTTATTGTTTTGCATTGGACAGATTTTTGCACAGATATTTTTCCTCGCCGTACAGATTGTCAGATTTTTTCAACAAAAAAGACAGAATTATATGTGGCATCCCTGAACAAGAGTCAGTTTTTGGACGAACGTAGACTTTGACGGACGTTGTTCCGTGTTTCGGAGGACTCGGTTGAAAATAACCGACGGACACGACATTGGCGTAGTGCTCCCAAATAGTGAGTATAGCAAATTGACTATATATAGTGGCGTCTGGCAAACGCCTATTCGGAAAATTCAAAAGATGCTTGTGCGCATCTGGTTGTTTGCTGAACTGCCTCTGTGAGGGCTATTTTTTGTACATACTTGTGCGTATGATTCGCGTGCCTCTGGGAAGGCAGACGCAGAATAGTTTACTGAAATACGCTGGTATGCGTTGTTTGATCGCCTCTGGGAAGGCAGTGAAAATTCGTTTGTATGCGATAGCTCCCCTGAGAGGGATTTTTAGCAACTCGCTTGTGTGCGTCTGACTTTATTGCAATACGCTGGTGTGCGCGTATTACTGGCGTCTGGCAAACGTCCATTTGAGAAAGTTGAAAAGATGCTTGTGCGCATCTGGTTATTTTTAGCTGCCTCTGTGAGGGCTACTTTTTGCACATGCTTTGTGTGTATTCGCGTGCTGAAACACGCTGGTATGCGTTGTTTGATCGCCTCTGGGAAGGCAGTGAAAATTCGTTTGAATGCGATAGCTCCCCTGAGAGGGACTTTTAGCAACTCGCTTGAGCACGTCTGACTTTATTGCAATACGCTGGTATGCGCGTATTACTGGCGTCAGGCAAACGTCCATTTGAGAAAGTCGAAAAGATACTTTTGCGCATTTCGTTCCTGGTTAACTGTGAGCAGTTGGAACATCCATCTTGCGGATAGTTTTTACCTTTTTTTTGTATAACAAAGGCTTAGAAATTGGTCAAAAAACACGAATCTGATCCTGATATCTTTTAGCTGCCTCTGTGAGGGCTACTAGTGATGCCCGATTTTCTCAGTTAATCGATTAACGAGTAATCGAATAGTTTTTTATCAATTGTTATTCGACACGATTAATCGTCTGTGATTAATCGGGTAATCGACGAAACTTCGATTACTCGTTGTGTATACTGCCGCTACTCGCATGGCAGTCCCATTAATATAGGAAACTCCATAGAAAATGGGACTGTTATGTGAGTAGCGGCAGTATAGGTGGTGGATAAAGCGTAGTAAAAATCGAACACCGTTGCATTGTAACTCTCTTGCTGTTGATAGATTTGGGATTGCTGACGGCAGATGGTTTCCAGTATTTTTAGATAAAAATTCATTGAAATCCTGGTTTTTATTTGTAAAATTATTTTCAATGAAAATAACTTTTTATCTGTATGTTGGATAACTCATCCAACAAAGCTGGTACGACCAACTTGGGGGTGTATTATTTGGAACTCTAAATCAACAAAGTCCGTTGTGGGTGAATTTCACTGACCTACTTATGTCTTGTATTACGTGCGCTATTGCTTCATTGGATAGCAACAGCTTATAATTATCGTTCAAGCTTGAAAATGGTATCCTCGCTTTAGTTATTACTGACCTGTCCTGTAAAAACAAGTTGTATCTGTAAACTGAGAAGCAGTTTAGTATGCGGTAGTTGTCGAAATGAATTTTCAAAAAAGCTTTGGCTCAAATCAAATACAGCAATGATTCGCTTGCTTAAGGATTCGTTAATTGGACGGTTCGTTAGTCGAAAAATCAACTATGGGCTATCTCCAACCAAAAACCAAAACACATCCAATTGTACGCGTACCCCTGAGAATGAAAAATAAGTTATTTCAAATAATAGCACAGAAACCGGAAACCAGCGGGACCAACCAACAGAACTAATATTTTAAAAATGATTCACGATGACAAATGTAAAAAGAGATATTTGAACCTTTTCGTTCTCATGCGAAATCCCACGCATGCGAATTCGATTAGTCTCTGTTTGCCTTGCCAAAGAGAGTTTTAAGTTTGTTCGCACTTCACTTAAGGGCCAAACCACCCCATCGGCAGGCAACCATGTTTTCGCTGCCAACATCTCGTGTGTACGAAAATGAGATAGCATGTCAGCACTGCGTTTCACTCAACTGCGAACAGTTTGATTTGGGCCCGCTGTCAAATTTTGAGCCCAGGACATGCTGTCGCTGACGTTCACTGCATCTCGTTATAGAGAAGGGGGGGTTAAACAGAATGCTGCGTCAGCGCATCCGCCTGCGTTATTCTGACAGTTTTCCAATGGGTTTACTGTCAAATTGACACTGAGGGGTGCGTTGATGCAGCATTCTGTTTGGGCCTTTACACGGAATCTCTATGCCGAGTTGTCAAGATCGTCAAAAGTTGCTTGAAAACGGTGAAAACACAAACAGAAATATTTCTTTCTCTTTTTTTCTCGCACATAAAAGATATCATGAATAAACCTTTGCACGGTGCCTAACCTCAACTCTGGTTTGACGTTTTTGTGTGTTTTGTTTTGATTCCCTTTGTAACCTAATTTTATTGCTAGTGGGTTTATTACTTGTAATTGGTACCACTTGTTTGCGGAAACCGGAAATACCCGACTTTTCCGAAGCAGGAAAATGATAACAGTTCTGTACAACATACGAAGGTAAGGTGCTGCCACTTGGATAAGTTTAGTCTATGAATGAAGCAAAAGCAAGATAGGAATTTCTTAAAGAGTGCGAGAAACAGAAAGATCTTAAAGCATTCTTCTCTCACACTCACAAGCATGCACAAAAATCTGAAGATCTGACATCGCTGATGGCCAGTTCCATGAGGGTAAAAGAGAACGTGTATAGCTTCGAAGTCGCGACAAGTTTAATTTAAGCTTTCCGTTAAAATTACCATGTGGGCTTCACGTCATTTTGAGTTCAGCAAGCATAAACCTCAAAAAGCAGTATTCGTGTCAGTAATCGATGCGACTGTAATCGATTAGTTCGATTATGTGTTAGGCGTTATTCGATTAGAAATTATTCGATTATTCCATGCTGTAATCGATTACTCGATTAATCGAGCGATTACCGGACATCACTAAGGGCTACTTTTTACATATGCTTCGTGTGTGATTCGCGTGCCTCTGGGAAGGTAGAATAGTTTACTGAAACACGCTAATATGCGTAGTTTGATCTGACCTGCAGAAAATCGCTTGTGTGCGAAGGTTCCCCTGAGAGGTGATGATGAAAATGATGATTATAATGATGGAAATAATGATGGTAATGACGAAACTGATTCTGGTGATATTAAGGATTGCAACGAGGAAAATAATTATAGTAATGACGAAAGTGATGATGAAAATGAGGAAAATGATTATGGTAATGACGAATCTGACGTATGTGATGGCTGTAATGACGAATATAAAGGTAAAAATGAAGTAAATGATGATGGCAAATGACGAATCTGATGAAAGTGATGATTGTAAAGACGAAACTAATTAAGGTGATGATGAAAGCGATGATGCTAATAACGAAAATGGCGATGGTAATGCCACAATAGTAATGGTAATGACTTTGATGAGGGTATAATAACGAAAATGATAATGGTAATGATGACAATGATAGTATTGATGATAGAAAATGATGACGATAATGATAAAAATGATAGTGATAATGACGTAAGTGATGTTGGTAATGTCAAAAATATGCATACGATATTGACGATTTGGTTATTTTAATGATGTTAGTTTTGTTGACATGGATGATGATCATTTGGATGATGCTGATGATTTTGATATCGTGGATAATGTTGACGATTTAGATAATGATGACTATTTGATGACGATGTTGATATTAATTATTTCGATGGCGTAAATGATGATGATTTTGAACGTTTTGATGATTTTAATTATGTTAACGATTTTAATTATGATGATGATAATGGTAATTATGATGGTAATGACGAAATTGATAGTGGTAATGATGAAAACGATACTGATGTCAAAAATGATGGTCATGAGATTTTTTGGTTAAATAATCAGAAGAGTAGAGGAGGGGGTGAATGTAGGGAACGAGCCGAGTTAGATGAATCAGCGTAAAATAAATCTAATGAAACTGAATTATTTACTTGAGTGTAACTGAAACCCCTTGCATAGGAAGAATATCGTCATACGAACGATAAGAGACAAGGAGAGAAATGAATCGTTCAATATGAGACTTACGCATACTGTAGCATGATATAGCATGCTCTGAACAAGAGTCAGTTTTTGGACGAACGTAGACTTTGACGGACGTTGTTCCGTGTTTCGGAGGACTCGGTTGAAAATAACCGACGGACACGACATATATATAGTTCGGCGGATAGAAAATCGGGAGCCAAATACACGTCAAAAGCGGAGCCAAAAGCTTTTCAAAATCCAAAATGCAGGAGTAATGTTAATAAAACACACTTTATTTTCATAGAACATAGTCATTTTCAACACCCGCCAGTGATTATTTTTCGTAAAAACCTGCACATTTCACCATAATTTCAAATTTAATTTCATAAATCAGGGATGCCAATTCGCCTAGTTTTCTATCCGCCGAACTACACTGAGAAAACTTTTCGTATAGTTTCTATGTGTACCACACATAGATTTTTGCAATGTGCCCAGTCAATGAACTTTATATGCCAAACAGTTATAATTTATGGGTACGCGAAACTTTTGCACATACTATTCATATGCGTATATTTTTTATGTGTATAATTGCACATACTATTTATATCCGTATAATTTTTATGTGTATTTCTAGGCAAATTGTGCTTATATGCGGCACATGATAATCATCTGGGATTTCATATGGAAATTTACCATTAGTTATGTGCAGAATATTTTGAGTGTATATATATAGTAACTATAATAGAAACTATCCAGTTTTTTACGAGCCATAATGGTGGACGTGTTCGTAATATTTGAGCAGCATTTTTGACATTTCCCTAATACATCGCACGTTTTCTTTCCGTACATTCCTTTAGTTTTACCGTGAACGCGCGGAAAGATAACGTGCGATGTATTGGGGAAATGTAAAAAATGCTGTTCAATTATTACGAACACGTCATGGCTCGTAAAAAGCTGGATACGAAAAGTTTTCTCAGTGTAGGACATCAAGACGTGCCAAGTGTCAACCGCGGCGTCGATCCAAAATTGACCCAATTTCTGATTGGGTGAAAGCGACGAGTAACCGTTGACTGGAAAATATAACGCGGTATCGCTTTCAGTGTTGCTGAAACTCATTAGTGGGAATACGACAATAAGTTATTATTTCCGAATTTTGATTTTTTTTGTATTCTGTAGTTCTATGCTTGGTTCTACATTAGTTTTGTTTGTACACGAATTTTAATTTTCAAAATGAAATGCAAAACATGATTTTGGTCCCATAAACTGTGGCGTATTCGGGAGCTGTTGTTTGGCAAACGAAGATATTCTTAAAATAATATGTTCAGGCAACAGTGGTGCAGTGTAACAAAGAATATTCAACCGGGATGGCGGTTGTAGTTACTAGACTTATTTCCGTAATTCAAAAGTATATATTTCAACTGTTTTATTTTTACACTAAAAACTTCTGCTTTTCCACTTCCCAGAATAACTTCGTGTCTACCTTCTTTCACGTCCAACACTACTCTCTAACATTTCTTTTCTCGGGTTCCTTTGTTGCACGTTTTATGCGTCTAGTTCATATATATATTTAGTTAATACCCTACATCCCCCTCTTCCTTTAAATGCGTTATTCAATAGGTTATATAATCTTTGAAGTGCTTGGGTTCTGCTCTAGCTCTTCTTGATGTACCTGCTGTCTGGATTTTATCTGATATAGGTGCAGCATCTTCGTTTTCTTTCCCGCGATGACTGTTGTTAAGATCCAAACAAAATTCCGATAGAGTTGCGACCTCAACTGGATTGGTCGTATTTGGTTCAGCACGAGGAAGTGCTTTCAAATGCGCTGAACATCTTCTAAATTCTTTTCCTGTTATATTTGATCGAATGGTGACATCCGCTCCGTTCTTACTGACTACATCGAATGTTTCAGGTGCATAATTAGCACACAGCTTATTTTCCTTCCTGGTACGCTTTGCCAATACGCAATCTACCACCTGCAAGTCACTTGCCTTAGCCGCTCGTTTTCTATCCGCATATAATTTCCCTTTTTCTTTCTCGATGGCGTCTCGTTCTCTTACAACATCGTATTGCTGTGATGTGGTTAAAATGCATGGTAGTTTAGTACGTATACGCCGCCCAAACATGAGCTCTGATGGAGGTTTTCCTGTAGTCGTGTGATTAGCTGCGTGATACATCAACAGGTATTGCCTCAATTCTTTTCGCCAATCTTTCCCTAATTCTTGAGCTATCCTCAACCTCTTCAAGATTGAACCGTTCTGGCGCTCTACCTCTCCATTCATTTGAGGCCAATAAGGAATCGAATGTATCGATTCCGACGAAACGAAAGCATTCGTTGATATGTCACTCATTTCTATGACTTCGACGAATCTGCTAAAATAGTCTATACACACCAGAAGATTCTCTCCGTCCGGCAACGGACCAAGAAAATCAATGGCAATTTGCTCCCACGCACGTGTCGGTAACTCTTTCCTTACCATTGGTTCTGGAGGATTTGGTAATGAAACCAGTGAGCAACCACGGCATACTTTGACGTATCTTTCCACGTGTTGATCCATCTTAGGCCACCAAACATTGGCACGAAGATGCCCCTTCATAATTCGAGCTCCGGGTGCCCTTCATGTGCCAGTTGAAGGACTTGTTGTTGCAATTTTAGAGGTACTATAATGCGGTCATTTCTTAATAGTACATCGTTCAACCTACAGAGTTCGGGAAATATCATTCTGTATTCCAAAGGTACCTCGTCAGCTCTCCCAGAATCTAGAGCTTGAAATATTTGTTGGATTTTAGGGTCCTCACGACTGCCATTTTCTAAGTCGACCCATTTTAGAGTGGTTGCATAAACGGCTGAGTTGACAATAGAGGTTTTCCGTCAAAAATTTTTTTTTCACTAAATGTTCGGTTTTGACTCTTAGAAATGATACCCATATAAAACTTTCTTTATTAAAGCCTCTAACTACTGTAAAAATAAAAAACTAAAATACGTATATTTCAACCGGTCACTTCTCGGATGTCTTACATGCCTTTTTGTACCAGTGTCCTCTATTTTCACCACTTCGAAACCATTTGTGCCACTCTTTACTCTTGTGGCAAGCAACAAACGAAATGAAAAAGAAGGTAATCATTAGCTTTTCATTCGTTTTATCCTTTTCACTCTACCGCTGATACACATATGTCAAAAACTATTATGCAATGCTGCCAGAAAATCTGAAAATTTTGATAAACAGTGCAGCCGAAACGAATTTTTTAAAGCTCAACATTCGTGATTTGGTGAAAAGAAACTCAACATTCTTGCAATTTGCATTGTTTAAAAAATCGTAGTAAATTCTAGAGTCAACGAAAAAAATATATTTTTGCACCATTGTCACTCGTATTGGAAGTACTTTTGAGAAAAAATAAGAAAAGGAGGGGTATGATCTGACGGAAAACCTCTATTTCGCGAACCATCAACTCATCGGCTTCGTCGAATGCTTTCGGAGGATCTGTTGAAAGTCTTGAAAGTACGTCAGCTATGTTTTGCGTCCCAGAAATATGTATGATCCTGTACTGGAAGCCCTGCAGACGTAGCACCCAGCGCTTAATTCGGGCACACGGACGCGATGTAGGTGAAAAAAGAAAAGTAAGTGCCTTACAGTCAGTTAATAGATTGAACTCTCTGCCAATTAAGTAATTCTGGAAACGTTCGACGCTCCACACCAGTGAACGTGCCTCCTTCTCAGTTTGACAGTACCGACGTTCAGTATCTGTCAGAGATTTGGACGCAAAACATACGACTCGTGACTCATCCGCAGCATTTGTTTGAATTAAGACTGCCCCCAATGCATGAGGACTAGCATCGGCCATAACGGATGTTTCGTCCTCTGGTTTGAAAAACCGTAAGCAATTCGCATTGGAAATACTGGCTTTTATTTCATTAAAAGCCTTTTCCTCTTTTTCTCCCCAATAGAATTTAGTGCATTTCCGCATAAGGTTTCGAAGGGGCTCGTCCATAGTTGCCAAATTGGGTACAAACTTACCCATATAATTGGCAAGCCCAAGAAAACTTCGCACTTCACTGTCGTTATTTGGCCGTCGAAACGTAGCTACTGCATTTTGCTTTGCCGTTGAAGGAAGAATGCCTTTTTCATTTATCCGGTAACCCAGAAACTCGAATTCAGTTGTCCGGAACCGACATTTTTCTTGGTTCAGAATCACACCACTTTCATTCAACCTGTTCATGACCTAAAACCAAACAGTTTACAAAGTAAAAGAACAATATTTGTGGTAAATGATATATTTATTAATTTTATGCAATGAAATATGCGCTCTTATACCTTCGAAAGCCGTTCGTCATGCTCCTCAAGAGTACTCCCCTCAACTCCAATGTCGTCTAAGTACCAATAAGTACCATCGCAATCGGCCAGCAATTCATCCATACACTCAAAATATTCTGCACATAACTAATAGTAAATTTCCATATAAAATCTCATATGATTATCATGAGCTGCATATAAACACAATCCTCCCAGAAAGACACATAAAAATTATACGCGTATGAATAGTATGTGCAATTATACACATAAAAAATATCAGGTATCAGGTATCAGCATTTGTGGCTCGAGCAGCACGTTCTTCGTTATTATTTAGAAGATTTGTGCCTTGCCCATCTTGCCCGTGTCATCATTTACCTGATGAGGACGGGAAGGAATACAGAAGGAATAGGAAGGGATGGATCAGGAACATTGACGGCACAAACACGTAGGTACCGAGTGGTTACTGTAACCATTAGTAAGTTGATTTGCCAGTAGTACACCCCCAGGGAGGTGTACACATGACAAAGAAAAGCCTATAGCTCTATACCCATTAAGGTAGGGAACATCAAAATTTCTCGTAATATCAGTTTTCTGATTTCGATTTATTTATGATGTATGATCTAAAGATCTTATAACGTAATTGCACTACCTCAAGATAGATGTAGAATACGTGATATAGTGTACCGTAGTCGGATTCACATAAGTCACAATAGCCAAATTCAGCACGCTGAATCGTAACTATGTGATAATTGAGCCTGAAATCAATCAATGATCTGGCAAGAGCTAAAATATTCAACACAACTGGAGTTGCTACTGATTTATTTTAATCATTTTTCCCCATTTAACCACTAGGAGTCTGAGTGACAAACTATTACAGCTGTTGACACGGTCAGACATATAGTGAAATGGGAGAACTTGTTTACTTGTACACCCAGTAAGCAATTTCCGTTGAACGCAGAAACGACTTAAGTAAGACCTAAGTAACTCCTACGATCAATAAAAAATTATAACTGGGCGATTTAAGTATGGGAGTATGAATATTCATATTTTCGTGGCATTGTGGAACTGCCACTAAGCAGCGTATACAATTCTCTCCATAAGATCACTGAAAGTCCGCGCAACAGAACATTCTGTTCACTGAAAGCAATCAGCTGATAAAATGAAACGGCAGTGTACCGTCTGCCAGTGGAGTTGTCCGTACTGGACATAATACCATGTTTCATGCGTGTTTTGTGAACGGGATGGGACTCACCGGACGAAAACATACACATTAGACCGTGCGGATAAAAAGAGCGATTTGCATCTCCTATAGTGTTTATACGAGAAACACACGACAAACTGTTTCATCTCATCGGCTTATTTTCTTTCTCCAAAGCAGTATGGAGACAAGAAATAGATGCTACCCTGCCGATCCACTTCGAAGCATGCGAAAGCGCTGCTTAGAGTGGAACGATTTGACGGTAGCAACAATGAAAACACTTTATCCCGCCAAACAGATACATGTGTCGGTGGGAGAAAGAGCAAAGATTAAATGTAAATTAACCTATACTAGGGATGATATAGGAGTAATACATTTCAAATTTCTCCAATATTTCTAGGAGATGAAAAGACTATCGGTACCAACTTTTCAAAAAAAAATAGCGTAGCCGCAAAAAGTGAACAAACTGAGCGAGGGCTGATTTCCCTATGCTAGTGCAGCAGAAAATAACTCTCACTCGGCCCGTCCACACCATGAAGCTAGGCCCCTTTGAGAAATTGGTTCCGTATTGATCTCTCGCCGAAGCACTATGGGTGACTGAAGTGGACTAGCTGAGCTGAGTGTCCGCGTCACCCTAAGTCGAAGGCTAAGAGAATCGTTTATCTTTGTGGATACCAGGTGACAAAGCGTTGTGGTAGTATAGAGTGGTGATGTCCGATTTTACTTCTCGATCCGTCAAAACCTATCGATTCTCTGCTCTAATAATTGATTAATTTGATAGCAATTATTCGATTATTATATCAGGAAACTAACCGGTTTCACTGATGGAGAAGCAAACAGACATCACTAGTACAGAGCTGCCGATGGGCTCCGTTTGCATTAATTATCAATACCCACATAAGAGACTGAGTGCTAATGCGCTTGGGAGTCAGATAGCGGGGTTTGGATCATGATGCTAATAACACTTTTCATATTTAATTTATGACGAGAATGCGCCACAATATGATTATAGTGTAATTTACCTGAATTGGTTCTTTGGGAGGTAGGCATACTTACCATCCTACGGCGATATTGCAAACCTTACCTCTGTTTGCTTTATTAAAAAGCAAAAAAAATTCCTCTCAGATCAGTCATCTCTAAGTAAGTGGAGAGTTCACACTGGTGTGTAAGTAAAACGGCATACCTCCTACTACAACTCTGGTACGTCGTTATATACACTTACACCAGGGCGACTTCCATCACTGAAAATTAACTTTTCTGATAGGTTAACTTTGACCACTTTGGTCACTAAAAGCAAGAAATACATATTGTGAAAAGGTATGATTTCCCTGAATATGCACTTTGAATACACTTTTTTGGCATTCTCGATGCTTTTTGACCATGCCAGGTCGATCGAGAGATGTGCGAGTGGCACAACCACAACGATAACTGCCTTTAGTGGCAATATGAAGAACACTGAGAACACATCACAAACTCCACACTTATGGCGGTAGCTTCGATTTTGATAGAAACAGACGAAATTCTGGTTCTATTTTGGATCGCGTCGCTTTTAAAGCGCGAAATTATCAGACTACGTCTTCGCGAACACTCGGTATGCCACAAGCGGCAATTAAATTCCGCGTCTTCGCGTTTTACGACGCATCTAAACGGCCGATGCGGACAGCGCGTCCACCTCCTATGAGCTCTCAGCTCAAACTCTCCTCCTCCTCGTACTCCCCTCAACTCCAATGTCGTCTAAGTACCAATAAGTACCATCGCAATCGGCCAGCAATTCATCCATACACTCAAAATATTCTGCACATAACTAATAGTAAATTTCCATATAAAATCTCATATGATTATCATGAGCTGCATATAAACACAATCCTCCCAGAAAGACACATAAAAATTATACGCGTATGAATAGTATGTGCAATTATACACATAAAAAATATACGCATACGAATAGTATGTGCTAATTTTTCGCTTGCACATAAATAATAACTATTTGGCACATAAAGATCATTTACTGGGCACATTGCAAAAATCTATATGTGGGACACATAGAAACTATACGAAAAGTTTTCTCAGTGTAGTACGCTGGAATATTTCTGGCGCCGACACCAAACCAAAGGGGAGACGTTTAAATTGGCTACAGTCCTCGATGCGTAATAAAAGTCGTGACACCTCTTGATTCTTCGTCTAGCTCCAGCAAGAAAAATGCGTCTTTGATGTCCAGGGTAGTCCAGATGGTTCCTCTACCTATTTTTGCCAGAACGTCCTCAATGATTGGCATGGGATGGCGTTCTCTGATAACGGCCTGATTAACACGACGTAGGTCAACGCACAATTGAATTTTCCCATTAGCTTTCCTTGCCACTACTAAAGGGGAGACCCATGTTGCTGGTCCTTTCTTGATTTCTATTATATCTTTCTCAAGCAGCTCGTCGAGTTTCTTGTTCACTTCGTCCACTAACGGGATGGGAATTCGTCTTAATGGCTGGAAGATGGGAACGACAGTTGGCTCCATTTCTATGTGAACTTGCATTCCTTTTATCTTCGGAAATGCTTTTGTTGACGGTTCATCACGTACTTCACTAACATCGATCCCTATCTTCAACACGCCGAGTTGTTTAGAAGTTGCATCACCGAGTATATTACGTTGGCCCTTTTCGATTACAAAAAACTCTGCACTGACGGATTGCTTCGCCAATTTAATCACAGCTACAAACGATCCCAATATGATTAACGGTTCGTCACTGCCATACGCTTTAAGAATCTTATTACTTCCTTTGATGCATTCCTGAACTGTAATGTTTTTGTCTTTCATCGTTTCCCACGTTTCCGCGGTAATCAGGTTAGCATCTGATCCAGAGTCAATTAGCATCTTCGTCACAATTTCCCCAACTTCACACGGTATGAAACGTATAGTATACCTTTTGTTTAACACCATCGACTAAATCTTCCTCCTAGATGACGGTTCTTCATTTATTGCACGGACCTTTTTGGTAGTAGTATTGTACTTTGCAGCTGTACCTGGATTAATCCAGATTATTTTCTCTAATGCCAATGTAGATGACAAAACAAAACAGCAACATTGCAGTTGTCAGTCTTTCTCTTTCTTGCTCACAGCATTCGCATTGTCGCACTTTTTGTGGCAGTCGCACTTTTAGACTGCGGTGTCCAGTAAGGTGCAAAATGCGGGATAAGTTCGGAAAACTCAGATGGGCGCTTGCGACATGTTTTCTCGAAGTGGCCAATATTTTGACAACGACGGCATCTTTGTCCTCTCGCAGGGCACACAGAATCCTTAGAGATGTGTCCATTTTGACCACACGAATAGCACACGGTCCTCGGCTCCTTGAAAATTTTACCAGAATCTGGTTTACCGTAAAATCGTTTTATAATTCGCTCCTGCTTTCGTTCGTTTCTGCTCGCAACACATTTGTCAACTTTATGTACTTCAAAGTCTCTGGTGTCGTTACGGGAGTGTTTGTTAATCATCTCCAGCTCTTGGGTCTTGACACTTTCTAATGATTCACCGAGGGCCTCGATATCGGAAAGAGATTGATCCTTCGCCAATATTTTACGACGGAGATCCAGAGAAATGCATCCATCTACGATCACGTCTATAAGCATCATTTCCTCTATACTGCTTCTGACGTCTTGTGGATACTTTTCAAGACCACAATCCTGGAGCTGCTGTCGCAATCGTAGAACAAAATGAGCGAACCTTTCGGTTGCACCCTGCTTCATTTCCCGCAGTTTATGGCGCTCAAGTACGTCTTGCCTACGTGGCTTAAAATACGCCTCCAGCCGTTTTACTGCGACATCATACCACGGGTTTTCCACCAAAATCATTGGAAAACTTTTAGTCCCTTCCAGACTCCGGAAAACCTTCTGGAGTTGTGGACCTCCTAAGTGTAGCATCTTAGATCGCTTCAGCTTTTGATCGGTTATCTGGCATGACTCAAAATAGTATTCGAGAGAACCCTTCCAGTCAAGCCACTCCTTTGCCAGTTTTCTACTTTCGATCTCTTCACATCTGAACATGGGTAACGGACGATATTCATCCATCTGTAACAGATAAGATCATGATATAATTATGTTGATCTCATCGTCCTTTCATTATCTGGTTTCCAGCCCCCCAGCTGCAGAAACATTAAAAAGATATTAGCTTGTTCGCTAATCCCCTGCACTTTTCCAGCCCCCTAGCTGCGGATTTTTTTTCTGTTCTGGTCGCCTAGCCAACCATATTGTTATTTCCAGCTCCCCAGCTGCAGAAACTTTCTTTCGCTTCGGCCGCCTAGCCAATCCCTCTTATTTCCAGCCCCCTAGCTGCAGAAATTGTCTTTCACTCTGGCCCCCTGGCTCATCCATTTTATATATCCAGCCCCCCAGCTGCAGACATTGTCGTTTCGGCCCCCTAGCCATTCCATTTCGTATTTTCAGCCCCCTAGCTGCAGAAATCTGAATTATTTCTTTTTTCCTTTAAGTCTAACAACTTATGCATTCAAGAAAAAACACCATTATTCTTTTCGCCCCAGTTGTATGGTTCCCTTAGCAACCGCTTTTTCACACAGCGAGCCCGTTCAATCAGCAAGAACGAAAAACACTGTAAATTTTTCGAAATTACCTTCAAAATTCTTTATTTTTCGTCGCCAGATGTAGTTACTAGACTTATTTCTGTAATTCAAAAGTATATACCGTGGACCCCCGTTCGTTTGACCATTTTTAATCTGAACACTTTTTAATTTGAACCCCGTTGGTTTGCACGACGTGCAAATTAAAAATTCAAATGTCATTCTCAACATGACATCATTTGTTTGTGCAGACAATGCACATAAACACGTTTCGTTTGTACTGACCTAGCGTGTTTAATCGGTTTCACATTTCGTTTTCCTAACGATTAAGAGAGAAATCCGATCGGAAAATGCAATATTCGCACTTGCAACTGCCAACTAAAACAAACCACCAAAACAATAACAAAGAGCAGGACGGCCAGTTCACACAGGTTTCAGCATATTTCGGGTTACCAGTTGTTCAAATTAAAAAGTAACCCCGTTAGTTTGCATGAGGAATCGTTCAAACGAACGGGGGTCCACTGTATTTCAACTGTTTTGTTTTTACACTAAAAACTTCTGCTTTTCCACTTCCCAGAATAACTTCGTGTCTACCTTCTTTCACGTCCAACACTACTCTCTAACATTTCTTTTCTCGGGTTCCTTTGTTGCACGTTTTATGCATCTAGTTCATATATATATTTAGTTAATACCCTACAGCGGTAATAATAAGAAGAAGAGTAAAGGGCCAAACAGAATGCTGCGTCAACGCGTCCGTCAGCGTTATTCTGACAGTTTTCCCATGGGTTTACTTTCAAATTGACGCTGACGGATGCGTTGACGCAGCATTCTGTTTGGCCCTTAAGAAGCCAGTTGGCACGTCCTAGGTTTGTGGTTGTTTTCCCCCAGTTATACCCCGGTAAAAAAACATACGTTTGAGAGAAAAACGATAGCTTTTTATAGCCTTTTGCATTGGGCTTAGCAAGCTCTATACAGATATTTGTGCATGCATAAATTTGGGACCCATCAATTATTTCAGTCGCTGTGATTTGTCGACCAACATTTAAAAAGGGCGGATAAGCCAACTGTCAAACAGAACGAGAGAGACACTTATTTTTTGCTGGAGCAGCATAGGAAAATGAACTCTCACTCGTTCAGTTTGACGGTTGGCTTATCTGCCCTCTTCGTTGGTCGACATTTCTGACTAATGTTGCTGAATTTCATAGTATTCCGTATTGTGCATTTACTTGATCGATGGATTCCGAGGGGAGTTCAGGTACTGTTTCAAACGTTCCAAAGGTAAAAAATGACTAAATTGGCAACACAGTTCGTAATGTTTTATCGCCATAACTGGCAACACAGGCTCATTGCGTTTCTGTCGCAACCTTAATCGTGACTTCGTGTTAATCATACAAAAGCATTAAATAAATTGTTTTCGAATACGAACGTTATTGCTTTGTTATTGCTTGTTTGGATAATGAAGGATAAACTACGCTTTATTCACTATGAAATTTCGGCAAACCGGCGTTGAAAATACAAATTCATTTCATGCTGAATTTCATTCCGTTTCTTCTGATAGAACTGTTTCAACCGTCGTGTCCAATAAGGGAATGCGCGCACAATAATCGATCGAGAAAAATAAATATTCCAGAGAAAACGGTAGGGTCTCAAATTTATGCATGCACAAATATCTGTATTTATGATATCCAGCTTTTTACGAGCCATAATGGCGAACGGGTTCGTAATATTTGGACATCATTTTTGACAATAGCTCTACACGCAGCTGGTTGTCGAATGAAAGGTAAGGCCGTTCCCAACGCAAAGTTTCAATTCACGGAGAAAAATGTGGCTAGTTTAAAACAACCATAAATTTGGTTGAAGCCCAAACTAAATTTTTGATTACGTTAACATCGGAATTTGTTTAAAAAAATTTCACTAATCTGGTTGAAAGAAACGACTTTTCCACATTATTTCAACTTTATTAACTTTGCATTGTTTCAAATTAAGTATCAGTTGATCCAAACTAAAAGTTTGCTTTTTTCAACCATAATTTTGTTTATTTCAACCAAAATTTAGGTTGCAAAATGCAGTTAATTTAACCTGAATTCAAATTGAGGTGTTAGTTTAAATCAACCTAAACTGTTGGTATAAATAAACTAAATTTATGGTTACGTAAATACCAACCTTAAAAATAGTTCAAAACAAACTTGTTCTTAGTTTGCGTTTACAAATGTGGCTAGTTTAAAACAACCAAAAATTTGGTTGAAACCGAGGGGCAAGACACTGTCGAAAATATATTACTTTTCCCTATGGAAATATTTTTCCAACCTTAATATATTGACCTTTCCCACCCATAATATAACCGAAAGCCCTATAAAGTTACATTTATTTATACATTTATAGGGTTTTAATAGAGCCTAATATATTAATATTATGAAGTGTCTTGCCCCTCGGTTGAAACCAAACTAAAGTTTTGATTACGTTAACATCGAAATTTGTTTGCATTAAATCCAGAAATCTAGCTGAAAGTAACGACTTTTACACATTGTTTCAACTTGATTACCATGCGGTATCGAAATCCGTACGGCTTCGAAATCCGTACACCTAATACAATTTGCTTGATTATATGTATTAAAAAGTCTAAATGCAAAATTTTAATAATAGGCCTAGACCCGTGGTTTATTAACATTACGTCAATGTCAAAATATAGGTAGTAGGTCATCAAATACAAGTAATAAAAATTAAAACGTTAATGCCTATCAGAGGTCCCTCCAAATTGGCTGTGTTGTTAGCAATTTGCTAAGAAAATAACTTCCAATAAAATGAAGTGTAAAACGCACTTGAAGTGATTTTCCTATTTAAAATCCCGAAAATCAATTTGAACTAAAGTTGTTTATCGTTCTACAGAAATTATCATGCATTATGGCATTGAAATAATATTTATTCATCATAATTAGTACTGTACGGATTTTGATTCAGTTTTACTAGTTGAATCTAAATCCGTACACCTGTGCAGTATCCTTAGTGATCCAACTCTATTCTATGTTTTGCCAAACAAAATGGAAATAACTAAAGCTAAATATATGTCGATGAACTGGAAGATTGCAATTACGATAATACATGGTGGATAATCCCTTAATAAAAGCATCGAGATAGTTTAAGTTCCGGTCACTACGATAAGAGCTACTATATTGAATTGGTACTCTCGAAATACGGGAGTCTTTTCTGCAATTTTTCAGCTTTCCGTATAATTTGCAACAAAAATCAAGAAAAAATGTTATATATTGTTTATAAGTAAGTTAATTTACTCTAAAATGTTAAAAAAGTTTGTTTCTAAGACCAATATTTCCTGAGGCATAAGGAAAAGAATGTAAGAACATTTAACACAAACGAGGTTTTGTTACATGTGGGATGGATAGAGGCAATATTTAATCAGTACCAAACCTGATATTTTAACTTTCCGACCGAATATGAACAATTACCCATAATTTGGCTTAAAAACAAAAAGATTGATTCCTTGTAGTGTTCCTACTCTGCGTGTGAACAACTCTTAGATAAGCAGGACTAAAATACAATGCGTCAATTATCGAGAAAAGCATATTTTATAAAGCAATTATTCAAATAAAGAAAAACAATTTAGCCACAAACTTTAAACTCAATTCGATCAAGCTTACACGGACTTAGATTCAAAATTATGCAGACTTTGATTGATTTTTAACATGGTGTACGGATTTTGAGTCACAGGTGTACGGATTTTGAATCAGGCATAAAAAAGTGTACGGATTTTGAATCAAGAGCACATTTTGATCTCGTTTTTTTATAACTAGGATTAATTTTAGCTTCCTGTTATTCCAAATAACGTTAAAATGAGCATTATACTTGTCGTGCTCCGAGACGCATTTGCTGCTGTCCTTCAGCCAGCCTTTTTTGCCAGCGCCGCCGTCCATCCCTTCTGCTGTTCTGGGGTGAACAGCAGAGTACCGCGCCGCCGGTGAGGATCCGCTTCCTTGGGTTGAGCAGTGGTCTTACCCTCCAAAGGGGCCACTGGTTTCGCTGCCTGCTGCTGCTTCTACTTCTGCTGCTGGTCCATGATTCAGCTGCTGCTTGCTGCTTCTCCAAAAGTCGTCACAAGAATCAGGATTCACATGAATGACGTCCGTTTATATAGCATCACTCGGCAGCTGACGCGCCGTTGCCATATTGGACTACACGCAAAATAAACCACACGTTCTTTCCACGTGAAAAATCACGTAAATTTCTCTACAGGGAGTTACGTGACTTTCAGTTGAACATTATTGGAAAATACAATGACATCTATCTGATTTCCATGTAAATGCACGCATACTAATGCAAACTACGTTAAATTCACGTAAATAGTACGGGAAAAGTTAGATGGAAAATAATCACATAACTTTTCACGTAATTTCGACGTGAAAATTATTTTGAGTGTATAATACTTTGCATTGACAGTGTTGTCAGAGCAGACCGATGTGAATCGCTTTATTATTTTTTTATTTGCTCATGATGTTTATTCATCATTAATTATTATTATTATTCTTATCTCCCACATTCTCCTGCTTCACTACTCTTAACGAAAATTGTACCCAATGGATCAATGTGGAAAAGTGTTATTTTTCTAATGCTCTTTTACACCTTCAATATTAGATTTAAAATCGGTTTCGCAACAAAAGAAGAGCAATAGTCAATATTGGTTGGCTGGAAATCGGCAACTAACCTTCAATTTATAAACTGCTGTTTCACTGCACAGAACGAAAAAATGAATCTCATATTCGACGTAAACAAAAATCAGATAAATTTTTCCATCAAATAAAACGTAAATAGCCTAATCCGTTTTTAAAGATGTATTTTTACATCAATCCAAATGTAATAAATCAGCCTTTAGGTGAAATAACATGTAATTTTATATGATTTGCAATGCTCCATTTATGTGCATGTCAAAAGACGTAAATTTACATATTTTTTTCGAAATGTGTGTTTCTTACTAGTTTGTCAATTCCTCTCACGGTTTATTATTAATTTTGTCTGATATTAGATCTTTCTGGACTTCTTGCTCATTTCTGAAAAATAAGTGTCTTCTACTATTAGCAAAATTTCGGTGCTACATTGCGTATTTGGAGCTTGGCTCTCTGTCCCTAGTCGACAGGCTTCGAAACCAGCCACTAGTGTTATAAAAACCAGATACCTGACACCGTTTGCGTTAAAAACAACACCGCTCATGGGCTCACGGACATGATCTCCACTGACAGCCGAAGAGCTAACTTGTGTGAAGCAAAGAGATAATATTGATATCTCTATTATGCAAACGCTAACATTGAAAACATGGTTCCTACCAGCTACTTGCTAAGAGCGCATGGCTTCCTAATCACTTTGAAGACAATTTTACTGACCACTCTTTAGCCGGGTAGTTAATATCTCACCTATTCTCACATTCCATTAGGTGACGCGAATCTAAACTTGTAGATTAGACTGTCCTTCGTCAGTTAACAGTTTTGACTATTAATACCATCATTACAAAATTTTTCCACCATTAACCTATAGCAATGCATTAACCGCATTGGTACTCTCAAGAAAATGTACTAACCGCCCTTCCGTCGGATTGCGAAAATATTCATACTCTTAGAAAACTTAACTAACCGCCCTTCCGTCGGATAGTTATCAAGATGAATTTCACCATTACACCGCCCTTCCGTCGGGTAAGGTAATATTTACTGTTACTAACCGCCCTTCCGTCGGATAGTAATAACAAAAATTGGTACATTTGGCAAACTTAACTAACCACCCTTTCGTCGGATAGTTATCAAGAAGAATTTCACCATTACACCGCCCTTCCGTCGGGTAAGGTATTATTTACAATGTTACTAACTGCCCGAAAAGAATTTCTTTTGCAGTCGTGGTTTTACTGATCCACCCTTCCGCCTGTCTTATTATTTCCACCATTACACCGCCCTTTCGACGGTGTACGAGTTAAAAAAATCACAAAATATCTTGGCTGTCAAAATTTCCTTCCGTCGGTTGAATAAAAATATTTTCGCTGTCAAACCGACCTTCTGTCGGTTGATGCTAAATTATCAAAGAGTTACTAACCGCCCTTCCGTCGGATAGTGAGAAATCGTTCTTTTGACTAACCGCTCTTCCGTCGGCTATGCATGCAAACATTTTCGCTGTCAAACCGCCCTTCCGTCGGTTGATGCTAAATTAACAAGAAAATTTACTAACCGCCCTTCCGTCGGATAGTAAGAAATTATTCTTTTAACCATTAACCAACCGTCCTTCCGTCGGGTAAGATAAATCTTAGTGTTGCTAACCGCCCTTCCGTCGGCTAGTAAAATAAATTAAAGCATTATACCGCCCTTCCGTCGGTTATGCATTCAAACATTTTCGCTGTCAAACCGCCCTTCCGTCGGTTGATGCTAAATTAACAAGAAAATTTACTAACCGCCCTTCCGTCGGATAGTAAGAAATTATTCTTTTAACTAACCGCCCTTCCGTCGGATAGTTACCACCATTACCCGCCCTTCCGTCGGGTAAGGTTAAACTTAGTGTTGCTAACCGTCCTTCCGTCGGCTAGCAAAATAAATTAATGCACTATACCGCCCTTCCGTCGGTTAGCGCTCTACTCATAGTTACCACTTTTGACTTACGAGGGAGCTGCTGTGCCATTGTCGTGCTCCGAGACGGATTTGCTGCTGTCCTTCAGCCAGCCTTTTTTTGCCAGCGCCGCCGTCCATTCCTTCTGCTGTTCCGGGGCACAGTGAGGCAGATTGAGCCGGCGCTCGGACAAAACCTCATAACTTCTTTCATATGCTTCGTAGAGCTTTATTGTCTTCAGCAACATTGTTTGTTATAAAATTTCGCATCTTTTTGTAAATTTTAAGTAGTTGTATTTTTATTCCTATAGATGGCGTTGAAGTCTAACTTTTTAAATAATGACTTTAGAAATATAGTGTCTTCAGAAAAGTTGTTTGTCCTGTAAAGTTACGTAAAGTTACTGAACATACCAAAATTGTAGGACTTACTGGAATCAAGCTATAAATATTTAAAATACCCAAACACCTTTTTTTCAGTGTGCAGTCGAAAATGGTAGTCGCACGACCTCCTATACAAATTATCACAATCTGTATATCAAGAGTAATTTAGTAATATTATTCTGGTATAGGGTAAATCAACCATTTGCGGACCTTTCTATAAATTATTTTGAACTCGTAACGCTAAACACCCAACCGATGGCACTTACAATATTAGTAACTTTTGAATAAGCCTAAATATAACAATTTATGCTGCAAACCATTAAATTTTACATATTTTTTTAAACAGATTGAAATGTCCATTTTCCTTTTATGGACCCTTGTGGTTTACAATAGAATAACGACCGAGTCCATTAAAGGAATTCTAGTGTATTTTGCATGGAGAGGGTCCGCTAATGGCATTGTTAACCGTATAATGGACTTTCACTCGTTGAAAAAGTCGATTTTAAAGCATTAATAATGAAATGCAGCTAAAATTTTAAAAACTCAAATGTGTGTTATGTTTAGTACGTTCTGTTTCATGTCATATATCTCCAGAAATAAGAAATATAAGCTAATAAATACCGAAATTTTATCCGAGGGTCCATTACAGGTAGAGGGTTATATATAGGTTAACTTACCCTACAATCTGGTGGTTTTTGATGGATTAACAGTTTTAACCGATTTTAGAAGCCATTTTTATCATTGCAAAGATAAAAATATTTCACATTTCCTTTGCTCTGTTAGCATTTGTTTTGATTTTCAAAGAATAAATTACGGACATCTTTGGATATTTTATGGTATGCCTCTCGATCGTTTATAATATTAAGTTTCCGTAGTACGATCTCCGGTATATTTGAATTTTTTTATTTAATTAGTTTGGCCATACGCAGCAAAAGGATACGAGTGGCGAGATAGGCCGTCATCGACCTCAGCCAAAGTCTGGCAGAAGGCACAAAAAATAGCAAGTAACTGACAGAGAAGCAATCTGTTTATCCTGCAAACACGTATCAACATATTCGACTCAAAATAAACAAAATGGACGCTAGTTCAATTGAGTTGAAAGTCTAACCGAACATATTCTACTGCCAATTTGACTTGAAATAGAGCTAATTGGGATAAAGCTGTTGAGTGGTCGCCTTTACAATGTCCTAAATTCCCCTTATTGACTCCAATGTATCTGATAACGATAATAATGTTGTGTCTTACATACACAAGCATGACTATTCAACGTACAGCAGGAATGAACTTCGCAATGGCGGGCGCCTTTACTAATTTGTAGCCGAAAATGCCGAAAAACATGCATTCGCAAAACTTGAATATCTCCAAACATCGCAACTAGTAGCAGCTAATTTTTTGCTTATTACTAGTTAACACCTTGAATGTTGATTTGGGAGTAGTGTCAGAGCGGAAATCAGTGGAAATCTTTTTCTACACACTATTGAAAATTGACAAAAAAAACAAATTTTTTGTTCTAAAACACTTCGTCAGAACAAAACCTACTAGTAAAAAATCTGTCTTAATATCACCTAAACTATTGGTTTATAATCCCTTTGATGTGAATTGTCTTTTAAAAGTATACAATTTTAAGTAGCATGGTAGCTAGATGCTAAAAGATTAAACGATATTTATTTTTTCATTTTCCAAATTTTTTTTACACTGTGTTTCACCTTCTTTAATGCCTATTGAAAAATCACTTATTAAAACAATTTATACATATCTCTTATAGATAATATGTCTACTATACGTAGAATATTAAGTTTGACCGAATATCTCAAATAAAAATTTTGAGGTTTTGTCCGAACTTTTTCGGGTTCTGCCCCATAGTGCGGGGTGAACAGCAGAGTACCGCGCCGCCGGTGTGGATCCGCTTCCTTGGGTTGAGCAGTGGTCTTACCCTCCAAAGGGGCCACTGGTTTCGCTGTCTGCTGCTGCTTCTACTTCTGCTGCTGGTCCATGATTCAGCTGCTGCTTGCTGCTTCTCCAAAAGTCGTCACAAGAATCAGGATTCACATGAATGACGTCCGTTTATATAGCATCACTCGGCAGCTGACGCGCCGTTGCCATATTGGACTATAATACTTTGCATTGACAGTGTTGTCAGAGCAGACCGATGTGAATCGCTTTATTATTTTTTTATTTGCTCATGATGTTTATTCATCATTAATTATTATTATTATTCTTATCTCCCACAATACTGTCAAAAGAAAACATGACGAATTGCTTATTACAATATCATAATTTTATATTGACCATTTAAAATTGCCTAGCTCTTAGGTGTACGGATTTCGATACGGCACGGTAACTCGCATTGTTTCAAATTAAATATCAGTTGATCCAAACTAAAAGTTTATTCAACCATAAACCATAATAGTATTCAACCATAAACATGTTTATTCCAACCAAAATTTAAGTTGCGATGATTTCATTATTTTTTGCCGTGTAGGTCGTTGCGTCGCTCGCGTTTTCGCGGTCTGTTCGTCGCGTTCGTCGTCACAATCACAAGAGGAAAACGGAAACAATAAACCTCAAGTCACAGCAAGCGAATGCTGAAAGCATTTTGACTATTTTGAGATCAAGTGTTGTGAGTTGAAAAGGTTATTACAAAGGTTAACTCCTGGCTGGAATGAAATTACCACCACTGCTGATTGTAATGGTCGTCATGGCTAGTGATGTCCGAAATTTTCAATTATTCGATTACCGATTAATCGGCGAGCGTTGTCTGCACTAATCGATTAATTCAACTATTCGTGCTAGTGGTATTCGATTAGAAATATTCGAATATTTTTTTCATTTATTCGATTAATCGAACGATTATGAACGATTAGCGGGCATCATTCGGGGATTATTCGCATTCATATTATTTCCTTTGAACTATTCGATTAATTCAACTACTCGTGCTGGCAGTATTCGATTAAAAATTATTCGAATATTTTTATAGTTATTCGATTAGTTGAATTAATCGAACGATTAACGGACATCACTAGTCATGGCTGCCGGTGTGCGCTCGAAATAAGTGCGTGCGTATAGGTATTTTGTCGTTCCGATGGAATCAACCAACACTCCAATGGCAAACGTCGGTAATGAACAGAATGAAGCCTTGTGGGCTTCTTATCAACGTAATCACATATCATCGCAACAACAACAGCAGCATTTTGTCTAGTTGACTAGTGGAACGTCAAATAGTTATTTTCAGCCGAGCGCTGATTCTAGTTTTAATTATGGTCCATCGTCAAATGAGAGCAATTTCACTGTGCTATCCGATGGATTCGGGAATTTCATTAAAGTTTACCATAATCCAATGAAGATATTACGATTATGAGTTATTTTACAACAATACCAATTTTGTGGGACCTACGCTGCCTTTTGGGTATTTTTTTCATCAACCCGTAACACCAGTCACAACAGTTCCATCGGAGAATGCAGCCAGCAATATTAATCTTATCAACCAACCATATCTGAAATGTATTTACCCTTTGGTAGTGGTGGTCCATCGTATCTCACCGAAGGTTTACTGCGATCTTCACAGGAAACATTTTTGTAAGCTAATCAGTCAATTCAACAACTATCAATCTTTACCCGAACAACAGTCTGCGCAAAAATCTCACGTACATCAACCTTCCCAAATGATGCCTTCCTTCGTTCCGACTGTTAATCTTACGCAACCAATGATCTTTACCAGTAGTTTTATCTGCTACAACTTCTACTTCTAATGAACAATTACAACCAACTAAACGATGACAACGATGCTAAGCTGAATCAGAATGCCAACAAAAAGCAACGGATCGTAGCCGAGGAGTACCAACACAGTACCAATAAGCAGCAGTTCATTGAAAATACCGGCGGTAGTTCTAAGTTATCCAATGCAGCAGAAAAATCGACTGCAAAACTAAGGCAGCAAAATCATCAAATGGCGGAAACGGCTAGGCTTTCGAGAAGAATCGAGTGCGAATGGCCAACAATCTTAACGATACTCATGTTGAGATGATGGTATCGGAATGCGTGGCTCATATGAGCGTGGCGGTCGGGCCACGGGTGCGGGTCGAACCAAGATGGAAAAAATCAACCAACAAACAGCGGGGACAGCGTCCACGGAAGAGACAAAATTACGTGATCATTCAGAAAATTGGCAATGCGCCTTGATGGATAATACTCGGAAGTAGGTTCCTAAATGAATAACATTCATCAAAGATTTAATCAGATTTAATCACTGTTTTCAGCTTCGTGAGTTCAAGCGCTGGAGGATTCCCAACTACCTATACAATCCCAATCCATTCGCCAACGATTACAAGACATTTAGGATTTGAACTTCTAGTATACGGATGGAGCATTTGGCATGATTCTTTCGCTAGTTCATCGTGATGTATGGTTTTCTATCATCCGAAGTCTAGTTTTACGAATTTCGAAGTCCCTGCATCGGTGCTACAAAACGAAACAATCTGGCAAATCTGGCGTAGTAAAAGCTTTCCAACCGATCGGAAACCGAGGCAAGGGTGGTCAATCGTTCACTTCCAAATTCGAAAAACGACGTTCAGTTTTTCACCTTGGTCCAGCAGGGCGGCGTCGATTATTGGAATCAGGCGACCATACGGTACAATCGCAGTAATCTGGGTGTTGTTGAGAAGAATCCGGACAAGCTGACGTTCCCGAACAATTTGAAAGTGGATTGTGAGGCGAAGCAGTTAATTCGGGTCATCAGCAACAAGTTACCGATTTTCCTGCACTTGCTGTTGAATTACAGCCAGATCAATTTTCGTGTGCTGTGAGCTGATGTCCACGGTACGGTTTTGGACTCGATTTGCGATGCGGAATATAATAGTGTCAATTTCGCATTCAGTTAATTGGTTCGGCCATATATGGCATATATGATATAGACTATAGTCCCCGCACTTCCAGGCTCTAGAGTTAGATTGGTTGAAAAGTTAATGAAAGTTAATTGAAAAGTATAAATGAAACACAAATTTCCTCAAAACTTGAGAACTAATTAAGCAAATGGAACCAAATTTGGCGGGTTTCAGAAGGCAAGATTTCCTTCTACAGTGTACTTAGACCTCTTCCCTTCTAAGGAAGGGGGGGTCTCCCATACAATTGAAATACAAATTTCCTCATAACTCCAGAACCAATCAAGTAAAAGGAACCAAAATTGGCATGTGGGGGTTTTTGGAGGTAAGATGTTTTTCTATGGTGTACTGAGACCCCTTCTTCTTCTAAGAGGGGGGGCTCTCATACAAATGAAATACAAATTTCCTCATAACTCTAAAACTAATCAAGCAAATGGAAACATATTTGGTATGTGGGCGTTTTTGGAAACATGAATTTAATTTCAATTTATTTATTTTATGATGGTTTGAGACCCATCACTCCTGTGGTAGGAGGATAAGGACTCTCATACAAATAAAACTGAAATTTTTGCGTATGTGCCATATTTGCCATTTCTGCTATGTAACAAGCGCTAAGCTGTGAAAGTAAACTAGTTAAACCTTCCCGGAGTAAAAGACAGTGAATCTAAAAGAGTAGGATATTCGAATGCCACATCATATTTGTGATGAACTACGCTTCTACGCAACGATGTATAAACTTCGCAGCTTCCCGAAGCCTGGTGATCCGTAGCACCTTTTTCCCGCGCAAGGATATCCACAAAGCCACCTGGAGATCACCTGACCAACGTACAATGTACCAAATTGACCACGTTCTCATAGAGGGCCGGTTTTTCTCTAACATCACGAACGTACGCTCCCGTCGGGGTGCGGATATTGATTCTGACCATTACCTATTAGCAGTACATGTGCGCTCAAAGCTGTCCACCGTATACCGGACACGCCAAAGCCGCCCTCCTCGGCTGAACATCAAGCAGCTAGATAACCCACAAGCTGCCGAGAACTACGCGCGAGTACTGAATGAGGCACTGCCTTCTACCGGGGAGTTAGGTGCTTCAAACTTCGAAGACGGTTGGGGCAGAATACGCTCGGCCATCGGAGGCACTAGGTATTGAGCCTCAGAGTACACAAAATGATTGGTTTGATGGGGAATGCCAACAAGCGGTGGAGGAGAAAAAAACGCTTGGAAAAATTATCTAAGTATTGCCACTAGAGAGAACCTGGCCAAATACCGACGAGCTAGGAACCAGTTGACCATGATCCTGAGGAGAAAAAAGCGCCAAAAGGAGGACAGAGATCGTGAAGAATTAGAGCAACCATTCCGAGCTAATGACGGAAGGGCTACACACCGAAACCTGACATGTGTAGGACGAGGGAGGGAATCTAATTACAAACGAGCGCGAGGTGGTCGACAGGTGGAAGCAGTTCTTCGATGAACACCTCAATGGCGAAGTCGCAGAAGGAGGCGGAACGGAAATTAACCTAGGAGCGTCTATGGAAGATAGTGATGTCCTAGCACCTGATCTCCAAGAAGTCAAACGAGAAATCAGGCTGCTGAAGACCAATAAAGCCGCTGGGAAGGACCGCCTACCGGCAGAGCTTTATAAACATGGCGGAGAAACGCTAGCAAAGGCTCTACACTGGATTATTTCGAGGGTTTGGGAGGAGGAAAAGCTACCGGAGGAATGGATGGAAGGAGTGGTTTGTTTCATTTACAAAAAGGGTGATCGGCTAGACTGCTGCAACTATCGTGGTATTACGCTGGTAAACGCCGCCTACAAGGTACTCTCCAAGATCCTGTTACGCCGGTTGTCACCGATAGCACAAGGTTTCGTAGGGAATTATCAGGCGGCTTTCATGGGGGCTCGCGCAACTACGGACCAAATTTTTACTATCCGACAGATCTTGCAGAAATGTCGGGAGTACAACGTGCCCACGCATCTAATCTTTATTGATTTCAAAGCAGCCACGATACAATCGATCGAGACAACCTATGGCAGATAATGCACGATTACGGTTTTCCGGACAAACTGACGCGACTAATCCGAGCAACAATGGATCGAGTGATGTGTTTCGTACGCATCTCTGGAACACTCTCGAGGCCCTTCGAGACGCGGCGAGGGTTGAGACAAGGTGACGGTTTTTCCTGCATGCTGTTCAACATCGCTTCTGAGGGGGTGATCCGACGAGCGGGCATCAAAACGAGAGGCACGATTTTTACCAAGAGTAGCCAACTTCTAGGCTTTGCAGATGACTTCGATATCATTGCCAGGAACTTTGCGACGGCGGAGGCAATCTACGCCGGACTGAAAGCGGAGTCTAGGAGAATTGGGCTAAAAATAAATGCATCGAAGATCAAATACATGAAAGGAAGAGGCTCTAAGGAAACAAACGCGCACCTCCCACGGACGGTAACCGTTGACGGCGACGAACTAGAAGTGGTAGAGAAGTTCGTGTATTTGGGATCGCTGGTGACCGCGGATAACAACACTTGTAAGGAGATCCAGCGGCGCATCCAAGCGGGAAATCGGGCCTACTTTACTCTTCGTAAAATGCTACGATCAGGAAGCATACGCTGCCGCACGAAGCTAACAATGTACAAAACCCTTATTAGACCGGTAGTTCTTTATGGACTTGAAGCCGTGTCGCTGCTCACGGAGGACATACGCGTCCTTGCCGTGTTTGAGCGGAAAGTGCTGCGGACGATATTTGGCGGACTACAAACTGAAAGCGGAGAGTAGCGGAGGCGTATGAATCACGAGCTACAGGCACTGCTTGGGGAGACTCCCATCGCACATCTAGCGAAAGTTAGCAGGCAACGGTGGGCCGGACACGTCGTAAGGATGCCGGGCGACAGTGCGACGAAAATAGTCATCTTCAACAACCCCACCGGCACCAGGAATAGGGGGGCCCAACGTACACGATGGCTCGACTAGGTCGAAAGCGATTTGCGGCTTCTGAGACGACTAGGAAATTGGCGACGAGTGGCCCAAGACCGAGTTGAATAGAGACGAGTGCTTGAAACAGCACGAGCCACCCCAGCTATATGCTGCTGAAGAAGAAGAAGAAGAAGAAGAGATTTGTGATGAACGTGCTTTGGCATTAATGTTATTTGTAACCAATGGCTCTTTTAAAGGCTACAAGCGAGTTAAAGTAAGATTATTGAAACATATCAAGCTACGCATAATCATATTCAATACAATAATTTGTGGGCTGGGCATTCATTACCATTTCAACTTTTATGATGCACACAAGTGATTTTTAAAAGAAATCTCTATGTCTCAAAGGTTGCTGGCGTTGTACTTATGAAACCCCGTCTACGTATTTTCAAAGCCACCATTGCATTCAATGAAGAATTGAATCTGAATATTTCGCTCTTTTCTTTTCAACATTCACTTAAACAATGCCACTTACAGATTCTTATAAATATATGCCAGAAATGCAGTTTACATTAGTCTTTGATCTAATGATCTGATATAGTCCTACGTCACCCTTTCGTACAACCGTTAGGGCTGTATACCTTGTAGTTTTTTTATGTAAAATTATAAGCAAAAAATTTTTTTTTAAGCAGTGATTCTCTTCGCAATGTAAAACTACTTTGCCATATCGGGAAAGCATTTATACAATATATAGCAAAGTTTTTTTTAACAGTGTTGTAGTTTTTCAGTTTTTCGTTTGATTTATAGTACTAGATTAGGAAATGTTACTTCAAAAAGGCATAAAACATACGTTAGTTGTCTAATCATAGCCTTGTAAACTGTTTTTCATCTCGCTAATAGACATGAGCTCATAGCTCATAGGCTAAAGTATAGTAACATTGCGTAGAGAATTACTGCTTCAAAAAAAGTTAATTTGCTCATAGTTTTACATAAAAAATGGGGAATTGCTTGCTTTAAAACGCTGTATCTCGGGATCGGCAAAGAATACCTTGAGATAAAATTGTCTTCATTGAGAGAAAAATGAAAGTTTAGTTTTCAAATTTAGTTTAAAAATATTTGGCAGCACTGGTGTTCAAAAATAATGTCTTTTTCGAATTCCTTGGGTGATTTTCTTTGAAAATGTGAAAATAGTGTCTTTCTAACTCTAATACTTCCGGAGATACAGTGGACCTCCGTTCGTTTGAACGATTCCTCATGCAAACTAACGGGGTTAGTTTTTAATTTGAACAACTGGTAACCCTAAATATGCTGGAACTTGTGTAAACTGGCTGCCCTGCTCTTTGTTATTGTTTTGGTGGTTTGATTCAGTTGGCAGTTGCAAGCAGCGAATATTCATTCTCTGATCAGATTTCTACCATAATCGTTGGGAAAACGCAATGTGAAACAGATTAAACACGCTAGATCAGCACAAATAAATCGTGTTTATGTGCATTGTCTGCATAAGCAAATGATGTTATATTGAGTATGAGGTTTGAACCATTTTAAATTTGCACGTCGTGCAAACCAACGGGGTTCAAATTAAAAAGTATTCAGATTAAAAACGGTCAAACGAACGGGGGTCCACGGTATAAGCAAAGATAAGAAAATAAAAGGTTTTGACAAAAACGGGTATTTTCCTTAAAAATGGAGGTGCTCCCATTAATCGAGGAAATGTCCGATCGGTACCAAAGTTTGGATTTTTACTTCCTGGCCGAAAACGAACAATCTGGCAAAATTTGGTTCAAATCCGTAAAGGTCGATTACACGTTTGAACTTTTTCTCGGTCACTTGGCATGGAATGACCCGTATGTGTTCCTTATTACTTTTGCATTACCAAGCTCGTTCCTAGAACCAGATAGTGGAATAAATAATTATTTGCCCTGAACAAGAGGTTTCATACAAGTACCAATCTTAAAACTTGCCCAGGCAAAAATGCTTCATTGTTAGTAAATGCAAAATGCAGAGGAAGGATGTATAGTTTCCTGAGAATAAAGTTATGCTAAAGTCACTTAATATCGAATGGTCTGATTCTGCTAAGATTCGTACCCACGACCACTCGCTTGTCAAGGCAGACTCGGTAACCTTGCGGCTACAGTCCCCCCTTCCCCGCTGAGGATGAAGGTATACCCTTCGAAACGGTCGACTTTAAACGAAAACTAAATATTTTCGCACGAACCCCGTGACCATACGTCAGTAGCATATCTTAGTATAGACTAGATTTTAATTTGAAATTTTATCCACGAATTCCCAAAAAATTGGAGATTATTTTTGTCAAATGATTAATTCTATGCATTTTCTGCTTTTATTTTCAGATAAACCCAATATTCAAGCTTTTAATAAGGCATCGGTAGACAACAAAGCATTCAAATATCGTAATCGTGGCGACGTTTAATCGAGTACGGTGCAGAGCCTCGGGATTCTGGAATGCACGCAAATGTGCATACAGAAAGGGCCGGAGGTGGGGGAGGGTCATGGCGATTGCCTCCAGATGAAACTCTGCAGGTGGCAGATCCCAAGCAGAAAGAAGAACAGGTATTAGATTAGCACATCATTCAGAAAGTATTAACATTTTTAGCATAGAGAACAGACATCCATCGAAAAACAATTTTTTGGGAATACTTGGATAAAATGTTAAATTAAAATCACTTAATACTAGCGTCAGTTTCTCAACTAAATGATTATTTTCTACTGTCTTACCTGACCTACTGCGAATATTGGGTATCGGAGGGTATCTTCAGCACGCTACTAAATTCGGCTTACATTCCCTTATTTTGCTGCGCTTTCCTAAATAAAAACTTTGCCGCTATATAACAATACTGAAACGAATCTAGCACTCATAGACTTCAATGTGGTATAACAATTTTCATGAAAATGTAAGTAATTTTGCGAATTCTAATTGTGTGCAACAAATCATGATCAAAGCAGCTTTCGAAGATTCAGTGTTAGTGGTCGGTGATTATAATTTACCTCGCCTGATCTGATCTTACGACCTCGATGTTGATTCATACATAGCGACAAATGCCTCTTCCGAACAAGAAATGGTTTTCACAGAAAACATGACTGCAGCAAATTTGCAACGTGCGTAACACGAACGGTAGGACTCTTTCTTGACTTGGCCTTCGTAAGCAATGGCGGCGAGGTTGAACTGATCGAAGCGCCATCCACGATTTTACCATCTGATGGTCACCACGAACCGCTTGTCTTACACTTAATCATGTAAAATGCACAGCGAAGCCTCAATTCAATACCTGGAGTTCGCGATATCGACTTCAACCGATATAATTACGATGCTGTTATTACCGAACTAAGCTTGCTGAATTGGGAGGAACTTCTCTACGAAGCAGATACCAACACAGCAGTTACCATTTTTTACGATGAGGTATTCCGAATTGTTAGACACACCCCTCTTCGTGTAACTGACATTAGACGCTCGAAAAATCACCCCTGGTGGAACCCTGCGCTTCGAAACCAACGCAATGTTCTCCGCAAAGCACGCCGTCGTTTTCTACATCCTCGTACTGCAGAAAATAGGGATGTTCTTCGCAGGCTCGAGGCAGACTATGACGAATGTGTATCTTCTTCCTTTCGTGAGTACATTTCTAGAATTGAAGACGATGTTAAGTCGGATCCGTCCTCTTTCTGGCGATTTTTTAAAAATAGAAAAGCTACTTAGTCGGTATCACAAGATATGTCCTTCGAAGGCAAAACGAGGAACGACGTTGAAGGCTCGGTCGAACTCTTCGCGACTTTTTTCAAATCCGTTTATAACGATAACTCTGCGGTTGCTTCCCCGTTCTGTAAAAGGTTCTTTGCCTTCGTACGATATACACATGCCACGCCCAACATTTACCGCAACACAAGCCACCGGCACATTGAAGTCTTTTGATCCGTCCAAAGGTCCAGGATCGGATAGGCTACCTTTCGGATTTGTTCGTCGTTACGCCGATGTGCTTGGACCACCGCTCTGTCGCATATATAAATTGTCGATCTCGGAGAGTGTCTTTCCAGAGGCATGGAAATTATCTGCTGTTACACCTATTCTAAAAGCCGAAAACGCCCACGACGTTAAAAATTACCGACCGATTTCGATTCTCTGTTGTCTTGCGAAAACTCTCGAGCTTCTGATACACGATCAACTGTATTCTGCGGCGAAACCCATCATAAGTGAATGATCGAAAAATCGCTCTACTACTCACAAATCTTATGACATACGGTCTTCTAATTTTCATCTTGTTCGTGAAAGACTGTAGCCACCGAATTAACTCGCATCATCTTATGTACGCCGACGACTTGAAGATACACCGAACCATCAGCTCGTTGGTCGATTGCGCTGTTTTACAGTAAGACATTGACATCATAGTCAGTTGGTGTGCCGTAAATGGAATGGAGATGAACGCAACGAAGCGCAAGGTAATAAGTTTTACTTAAGCACGGACGCCGCTAAAATACGATTACAGAGTAAACAGTTTCAGCATGGATCGATCAAAGACTTGGGTGTGAGAATGAACTTCAAATTATGTTTTAACGAGCACATAAATGCGACAACTTCTACGGCTTTTGCCATGCCTGGATTTATCCGCCGTAATGCACGAAAATTCCGTGATGTGTATGCATTGAAGTCGCTGTACTGCTTACTCGTACGAAGCGTTCTCGAATATGCAGTTCAAATCTGGGCACCTGATTATGCTACTCAGATTGATCTTATTGAAGGAGTACAACGTTGTTTCATTCATTTTGCGCTACGGCGACTGCCTTGGAGTGAGCCGCAAAGATTACCATGGTACATGGGCGTAGCGATGGAGGGGGGAGGTGGGTTTGGGGGTTCAACCCCCCCCCCAGGAGAAAATTTGTTATACACTTTCAAGCTTGAAATTTCACAGCCAGCTGTTGTTTAAAGTACAGGAAAATGTAGCGGCTGACTGTACGATCCCCGTCGGCGTCGTGAACTTAGAGCCGGGGTGGTTCGTGCTGTTTAGAGCCCCATTTAATTCGATCTTGGGTTACTTGTCGCCCATTTTCCAGGCATCTCTGAAGTCGCAGTTTTTTCCTGCTTGAATATGCCGCTGGATCTTCTTATTTTTGTTGTTGTCCGCGGCTACCAGCGATCCCACATACATGGGCTCATCTACCACTTCCTGGTTCGTCGCCGTCAACGATTACCGTCCGCGAAAAAAGCACGTTCGTCTCATTTGGTCCCCGTTAAATCAGACCAGACCAAAACGTAAAATTTAAAAGAATGAGTTAATGACAGCAAACGATCAAGAATTTTCTAAATTAAATTTTACTCTAATAAGACTACATAAATGTTGCAAACAGCCAGTGTTATGAGATGATTTCGAACAATTGATAGCTACAAACTATACAGAGCAGCAAACTTTGAACGCGTTTTTCTCGAAATAAGATTTTTGTCACTTGGCTCGGTCTGACTTAATAGCGACCATTTGAGCTATTATCATTCATGTATTTGGTCTTCGACGCATTGATTTAAAGCCTAATCCTGTTAGGCTCCGCTTTCAGTCTAGCACAGACGGCCTTCGTCGTGGCAAAGTTTCTGTCACCTGCTTAGCCACCTGGCAAAGTCATCTGCTTAGCCAAGAAGTTTGCTACATTTACTGAGAATCAAACCTCCCTTTTCGAAATCTGATCATCGGATCACCTTAAGAGCGATGTTGAGAATCATACAGGATAAGTTGTTCTTCAGCACCCTCGCTGCATCTCGAAGAGACTCAGTTCTATGGACTTTAACAGCCTCTCCCAGCCGAGATTCAAACATACAACGTACCTCAATGTCGGCTGGGAAGCCATAACTTTAACTCTGTTATTTCAATTTAATTTTTTGTCTGATGAGCAAAGCAAAGCCGTGGGATTAAACGTCCTTTCTAAGACTTGACCCTTTTTCATCGACAGACTTCGCAGTCGGCTACTAGAGTACAGGACAGTTAAGGGGCTAGTGCAAAAATCCTGCTGACTCTATCTAGCAGCACCGCCTAGCCGAAATTCGTACATGCGACGACTACCTACCTGTTAGACCAGCATCGTACCTCGAAACCAACTAAGCGGCATTTGTCTCATGAAGAATACTCAATTTACCAATTTACCAAAATAGTTTTTAACTGAAAATATTTCTCCATTTCTTGAATAAGCTGCTTACGGTTAGGCTATGTCAGATTTGTTTTTGTTAATCCCCCCCCCCCCCGAGGAACTTTTCTGGCTTCGCCCGTGCCATTGTACGAACAGAGATGCCTACTAATAAGATTATTAAGATTTTAAGATTAAGATTGGTGTCAAAAGGTAGCGGTTTCCTAGCGGTACATGCAGAATATTTTCGAAAGAAATGTTTGAACGTATACTCTTTCATGCATTCAAACAATGTTGAAGGAAATGTGCATGTTTTGTTGAGAGATTTCTGACTTTATTACTATGTGCACGGAATTAGGAGACAAAATTAGGCGCACGGAACTAGGGCACCTCACGGTACTGAACAACCAAATTGACTGTCCAGACCTATTGCGATTGGCAAACTTTTCCGTTCCGTCCCGACGATCTCAGCAACGTGCTATTTCTTATTGTAAAACATAGAACTGTATTTGGACAAAATCATCCACTAAGCTTCCCAGTTGGCTTCGACGTATGACGCTGGCCTAATAAGCCAGTAGTCGTATGTTCGAATCTCGACTTAGAGAGGCTGTTAGAGTCAATAGGATCGTAGCAACTGGCCCTGCAATTGTCCTGCACTCTAACGGCTGGCTGCGAAGTCTGTCGTCTAAAAACAGAAGGTCAAGTTTCGATAACGGAATGAACCGATGAACCAAGATCGATGAAAATTGCAAAATGATGGCTGGAAAAAGCATACTTGGGACAGCACGCTATTTTTCATTGTGCAACCTTATCAGGTCCCTGCATGCTGATCAATACCGACGCCGGCCACGTCCGAATGCGGGTCCTGGTGGGATGGAAAGGAATGTTAGTCCAATACTTGTTGCTACTAAAGAGCAGGGAATCCTTTGCATCTTCACAAGTATTTCGGGAAAGGAATTGTTGTTAGTAGATGGGCGGAGCTAGATGGATAATGTAAGTATGTAAGCATCAGTCATATGAGACTAAGCTGGATATTCGAAAATTTTCTTGTAAAGTCAGTAACTACGAAAATTAAGATATAAAAAATACCTTTTTAACAAATTTAATACAATACCAATGGTGCTTATATACAACCATAATTTAATTTATATCGAAAAATACTATGCACATGCGAGATTTACGGCTCAAAAACCCACGTAACAACTTGAACTTATCCGCGATCAGGGAAATCAAGGATAATGAAACGAGCCAATATAGTCCCTAAATTGATAAGCATTTCCTCTTACCAACGCTAATATGCAGAGATATAGCGCCCTACACGCTTAGTTTTAACTGAAGACGTAGTAAATAAATAAATTAAATTTGCTAATTTTTATTCAATAAACATTAAAACCACTGTTTCTCCCCTAGCACGTAATTAGGCCGAAAAAACAGAAACAATCGCTTACGTGTATCCGCTCTCGATGATGATTTGGAAAACACACAATTATTAACTTATTCTAGAAATTAAACAGCTGTTAATGCGCTATCACAGAACAATTTTACACTTAAGTCTTTTTTCACATGGGGGACACGTGGCGCATAAAAAACCGCGTTAATTCGAAAAATGTTGTAAAAAACCCGAATTAATCCACCTAGCGGCGTGAAATAGCCTTTCTACTGCCACAATAATCATCATTTAATTTCTTAGGAACATCTATGTATAATTAACTTGACTATATTTTTAAATATCCGTTCCGTATTCCTCAAAATCCTTATTTGCCAGTAAAATTCCCAACGTATTGCGAAGAATAATTAAATTTTCTTTCCTTGGGTGCGTAAATACTTGTAACACCTTATTTAGTTTTATAATCGGTCGGCCTTAACTTTCGGGCTTCAGAGCCACATACGAAACTTGTTTTGAATTGACAATATGAAATATGTGTTCATAGCAGATTTTTTGATATTATTACCATGCGTTCAAAAGTTAGCATCTTTGAAAAACAAGAGTTCAGAAAAATTATTATTATACTTCGCATTTGTAGAAAAAGGATATCGACAACAAAATGATTAATCTCAAAATTTTACCATTAGTTTGCTTGGCTTCAATTTTGCAATATATCTGAATTAGAAAAAATAACTGAAGATCATTAGATATGAAAAAGAGAAATTGAACTTTTTCTTAGCTGGCGCTTAGGCGCTTAGCTTGTTAGGAAAACAAGATGAGTTCGAAAAATAGTGCAAAAGCTGCGCCATAAACATGCTTGAGAATGGGAAATATGATCGATATGATTTCCAGTGCTTGTCATTTTTGATTTATTTATTAAAACATGATACATGACATAAGACATCTGTCCTTTAAAATGTCACTAACGAAAACAAATCTTACAAAATTACTACCGTGCAACCCAAGTAACCAATAGTTCGGATAATGGTGTCTAACGAGGGTTAAGCAGCTTTATGTATATTGATCTATAACTTGTTAAGCAGCTTCACATTTAAGTAATTAACCGAACTTTCAAGTTGTCTTGAGTTCGCTGCATAGAACGCTAAGCAGCTTCGAAATAAACTGTCAAAAACTAAGGATAAGCTGATATTTAGCAGCACTCCTATGTTTTATTTTTATACTTCTACCTAATCTTCTATATTCTGTTGGGTTTGAACCCGGGCGTTCCGCGGTGTAAGCCTACCCCAATCCATTGCGTCATCTTTGTCGTATACAAGCAATGTGAATTTTGCCAATGAGTTTGCTCTTGACTATAAGTTCGTTTTAGAACTTGCAGCAGCTTTATGCAGCGCGAGTTATTTTTTAGAACATTAAAATTCGGAGTTAGGCAATTAAGAAGTAGTGAGATATGAGGTATTTATTTGTTTATTTGTTTATTTATTTATAATCCATCTGACAATTTGTCTTAATGAAGTGTATGATGTACTTATATAATATTTAATCTTTTCACTCGGTTAACAAATTGGGATGCAGACATTCCAAACTCGAACACAGATTCCACCGAAGTAAACAGGCGTACCATCGCAGCGATAGGCTGGTTGTAACCATAGCGTGTTCGATAAAATCCTGGCTGCATTAATGATCGCTGTCGCAAGGATCTTCCTGATGCCCGGAAATCAAGCAGGGATAAAAGATGTGGGCAATCGATGTCACCAGCGAGCAATTTAACAACGAAAGCGGCTTGCTGGATTTTTCGTCTCCGAGTGAGCGTTTCGAGACTAAGCAGTTGACATCTATCTGGATACGCTGGGAGATTCCAGGGATAACGCCATGGAAGATTCCTGAGAGCGAGCCGTATGAATCTTTTTTGGACTCGCTCGATCCTTAAGTTCCACGTTACGTCGTTCGGTGTCCATATAATGGAAGTGTTTTCTAGGATCGGCCTAACAAGAGAACAGTATAATGCCTTTAAGCAATGCGGATCCGTAAAGTCCTTGGCAATCTTGGAGATGAAGCCAAGCTGTCGGTTTGCCTTGGAAATGATCGACTTATAGTGCGCATGAAAGGTAAGCTTAGGATCCAGTAGAATACCAAGGTCCGTTACATGGTCCACTCGATTCAAAATAGTACCGTCGATATGGTAATCAAACATAATCGGATCTGAAGAACGATGAAAGGTCATGACGTTGCATTTTGCGATACTTATAACAAGTTTGTTCAGCTGACACCAATTGACGAACACGTTTAGCAACATTTGCAGATGGAGGCAGTCCTCAATAGAGCGCACCACTACGTAGATTTTCAAATCATCGGCGTAAATGAGTTTGCATCTGTAACCAAGCGAGAATGCAACATCGTTGAAGAAAACGACGAACAAAAGTGGTCCTAAATTGCTCCCTTGCGGAACTCCAGATTTATTAACAAACGGTGACGAGATACTTATACCGTGTTTGACATGAAGCGTTCTTTCAATCAGATAGGATGAAAGCCACGACACCAATCTGCTCGAGGCTCCCATTCGCAACAATTTACGCAGTAACACTTTGTGGTCAATTTTGTCGAAAGCCGCTTTCAGATCCGTATAGATGACATCAACTTGCGCTCTGCCTTCCATAGCCGTCGAACAAGTGGTAACGAAGTCTAACAAGTTTGTAGTTACGGATCTGCCGGGAATGAAACCATGTTGGTCAGAGGAGATATGAGACTTCGTTGCTTGTAGAATTCGGTCGCTGACGATAATCTCGAACAGTTTCGAGGCGGCGGAAAGGCTGGTAATCCCACGGTAATTTTTGACGTCACGACGATCACCACTTTTATACACGGGAAACATGTATGACAGCTTCCAGCTCGCAGGAAATTCTCCCCCAACGAATGATCGGTTAAAAATGGCGGCTAACGGCTCAGCAAAAGAATTAGCACAGCGACAGAAAACAACAGCCGGGATTCCGTCCGGTCCAGGAACGTACGAGCTTTTTAACTTTTTTGAGGCAGCAACAATCATGGCGGGCGAAATTTCAAACGTATCCAGGTCTACAGAATCCAGTGAGACATTAGACGCGGCAAGTTCGGCGTCTGCATCGGACGATTGTTCAGCTTGAAAGACTGAAGCAAAATGTATCGCAAAGAAATCACATGTTTCGGCTTCACTCGTAGATTCTCTGCCATCGTAAACCATGTTAGATGGGATTGACTGATTTTTCCTCTTCGTATTCACAAAACTCCAAAACGATTTTGGATTCCGACGCAAACCAAACTGCACCCTTAGAACGTACGACTTATAAAGTGCAGCATTTAACTTTCTGTAGTTGTCACTCGCCCTCTTGAAATTGTTCTTTAACACTACTGATCTATCAATCCTCAAACGACGCAGCCAACGATTGCGGTCCCTTTTCGCTCGACGAAGAAGAGAAGTACTCCATGGAGGTGAAATTGGTTTTCTTTTCACTGGAACGTTTGAGTTTAGCCATTGACGAATAACATCGCCGAACAGGGAGGCCATACCATGAACATCCACGCAATTGTGGATACAGCGCCAATCTACAGCTGATAGGTAAGCAGAAAGTCTGTCGAAGTCGATTTTCCGGAAATTAAGTTCTCTCCTGCGTTCATCAGTCGTTGGTAGCGACTCCGAAAGTTCGCCACAAACATTAATGCGAATATCCAGTGGAGGATGATGAAGATCTACTGGTAGTAGGGGATCCTCTGAAGCGGTAACCGCAGCACGGCTGGCCTCAGACACAAAAACTAAATCTAGAGAGCGGCCGTTGTTATTCAGTTGTAGATTTACTTGATTCATGGTCAAGAAATCCATGCCATCGACCAATGCTATATTCGCTGGAGTTAAATATGACACGTTAGGAAGAGTACCGCTCTCGTCTTTGCGCCATGCAATGCGGGGTTGATTGTAATCGCCGCACACAAGGACAGTATCACCTTGAGAGGCCTTGTTGCACAGTTCACGGACGGTGCTAATGTGCTCTTCAATTATATCAACTGATCGGCTTTTGTCGGGAGGAATGTAAATATTGCACATCAGGAAATGATGACCCCGTATCGTAGCAGAGACACACACTTGCTCCAGGCTATTGCCGTTACATGTGTTAATGCGGGAACAACCATGCCGCTCGGCAACAGCAATTAACACACCGCCAAAACTATGCTTGTCGCTGTTAACACTGGATCGGTCGCAACGGAATACATTGAATGAGGTACCGAAAATCTGCAGTGAATTGATGCTGTCATTTAACCCAGTCTCCGTTAGCATAATTACGTCGTAGCTACAATCGAAAGATGCCAGAAAGATGTCGTCAAGTTTGGTCCTCAATCCTCTTACATTCTGATAATAAAACCAGAGGGCATCATCGGCAGCGGTAAGGGCAAGCTTCGGGTTCTTATCGTCTAAATTAACACGCGCGAAGTCACTATTTATTGCTGCATCATTTCCGGTGGAGTATCGAGCGGAGTATCGAGCGTTGGCGTCAAGTTCACAGCTGGGGATCTCCGAAATTTTTTGGCAGAATAATCCTCAAACTCGCGGAATACAATACCTTCCGGCCAAGTCGAAGGGTCAAGTGCATCCGACTTTAGCGCAGGATCCAGACCGACTTTGAAGGAAATGAACGTCATACTACTAATGTCCGCCGCTTTTCCCACCAGCCTTACAACTTCAGGTTCTTGGGATATCTCGAGATTTGCTCGTACCATAGCAGAAACTTGTTCATTTGTCACATCCGGGCGAATGCGGGATAAGTAGACCCAAAATTTGTTTGCCGAATTGTCAACTACGGGAACGGACACAACGTTTTGCCCTGCTTGCTTAGAACCGGATTGGCATTCGGATGCTTTATAAGCCAGATCAGGTACACGGGGACGTTTTGCAGCGCGAACGGGTTCAACTGACGGCCAACGTTTGACCACTGGCGACAAAACTGAAGGAACCGTTTTTGAAGACATCTGCTTAATTTCCGACTGAAGGTTGTTGATTGCAGCCGTAAGAGACATCAGCGGAGATTTTTCGTCAGCTAGCTTCGTAATAGAACGAAGGTGACTGCTCTCAAACATCTCAGCACACTGATCACACATCCAAAATAAGTTTTTACGATGGGATTGAAAATAATTCGTTAGGGCACGAGTAACACCCGAGCACGACATGTGGAGTCTGCAACCACAGTAACCACGGCAGGTAACGAAATCGATGCCAGTTATTTCCTGGCTGCACTTAGCACAACAACTTTTCTCAGTGCTCATCGTCGCACAATATCCGACTCGCACTCAACAAGGCACACAAGCAGCAAGCAATGTACATATACGATAGCGCAAAAGCGGCAACGGTCTGCTCGTATGGATTATCTATTGTCTAAGGTACTGCGATGAAACAATCTAACTGGAATGAAGCGGCAGCGGGCACAGCACACAAAAATAAATGTACAAATTTTCACTGATATCAACAATTACACTTTAAACTGCACTTTATTGAAACTCAGTAGACAGACACGAAATGAATGGTTAAAAATTAAAAGGTTCTTGGTACAAAAACACTTTAAAAACGGTGATAAATAAACTCTCTAAAATAAACTCGACTAGCTTAGCTTGACAAGCACAACACGGTATACCTACAGCATGATTTGCTCCTAGATGCGCATAGTTGGAAAATAATTAAGAGCATGGCATTCTAATTTATATTACTAATTAGAAATATGCGATGATTAAATTTATTTGAGTGATGGAGTGAAATTAAAATAGTTGCTGGTTTGATCACCAGAAATCTATACCTATAAAGAAGGATTTCTGTCTGTCTGTCTGTCCGTATGTTCCTTATAGAATCGAAAACTACTGAACCAATCGGCATGAAAATATGCATGTAGAGGTTTTTTGGGGCCAGGAAAGGTTTTAGTGATGGTTAGAAACCCCTCCCCCCACTAAGAGGGGGGGCTCCTATACAAATGAAATTCAAATTTCCTCATAACTCGAGATCTAATCAAGTAAATAGAACCAAATTTGGCATGTGGAGGTTTCTGGAGGCAAAAATATTTTCTATGGTGAATTTGGACCCCTCCCAACTTTAAGAGGGGGTGCTTCTACACAAATGAAATACAAATTTCCTCATAATTCGAGAACTAATCAAGCAAATGGAACCATATTTGGCATGTGGGTGTTTTTGGAGGCAACCATTTTTTCTATGATGAATTAGGACCCCTTACCTTTTTAAGAGGGGGTTCTCCTATACAAATGAAAAACAAATTTCCTCATAACTCGAGAACTAATCAAGCAAATTGAACCAAATTTGACATGTAAGTGGTTTTGGACGGAAGATTTTTATCTATGGTGAATTGAGACCCCTCTCTTCTTTAGAAAGCAAGTTATGGCCCATCTCCCCTTTAAGAGGGTGGGTTTCCATACAAATGAAATGCAAATTTCCTCTTATCTCGACAACTAATCAATCAAATGGAACCAAATTTGGCATGTGGGAGTTTTAAAAGGCAGAAATTTTTTCTATGGTGAATTACGACCCCTTCCGCTTTTAAGAGGGGAGCTCCCATACAAATGAAATTCAAATTTCCTTATAACTTGAGAACTAATCAAGCAAATGGAACCAAATTTGGCATGTGGGAGATTTTGGAGTCTTGAATTTATTTTACGATAGTTAGAGACCTCTCACCCCTGTGGTAGGGGGATATGGACTCTCATACAAATAAAACAGAAATTTTTGCGAAACTCAAAAACTAATCGAACTCGAGAAATTCGAGACTCTTCCATAAAACATTAGTCAATACAAGACCACAAAAACTATCTATAGTAACACTAGATCATTCAGGACGAGACGGTCGCGAGTGTTGCCGGTGACCCGCCGTCGGAAGCCGCCCACTGGGGGGCTTGCAAAATTCGAGATTGTGACAAAGATCATCCGAGATTCATGATTTATGTACAACACAGGTTAATTTGTGGCAATACGAAGTTTGTCGGGTCAGCTAGTGTAAACATAAAAATAATAGCAATCATTTTTTGGTTAGGAGCATATATGCAGAACTTGTTAGCAACTAAGGTTACTTCAGAACTTCATGTAGCATCCTAATGGCTTTGAAGTATCTATGAAGTACTCACAGCGTTTCTTAAAGCATTTAGTTCTACATACACTTGATATACACTACTAATCAGCTAGAAAGATCTACCGAACTGAAATTGAACTAATTGTGAACTTTCGAGTAAGCTTGTCAAGTAATATTCGAACTTTTGGTTGCTTGGGAACGTTTACTTCCTATTTTTCATATAACATTTCTAAGCTCTAGTATCTATTGATTAAAAAGAGCATCTATTAATGCGCAAAATTTGTTTGAAATTTGTATAAATTTATTTGGAAAAATCAACTCACTAGTATTTTTAATCCTATACACCACTATACTTAAATATGCTATGCTTATGCACTATGCTTAAATGAACTGCTTTTCTTCGCTTTTTGCTTTGCTTGTACAATTGTGAGTAACAGCAAGTGAACAAAATGACAATTGAAATCTGAAATCAAAGAAAAGAAAAAGCTTTTCGATTGAATCCCGCTATTTAATATTTATTTGCAACAGATGCGTAGTTCGCCTACGACGTGCAGGCTTCATCAGTGTCTTATTTCAAAGCGTATACGTATCTGTCGCGAATAAATATTAAATAGTGAAATTTAGTCGGTAAAAGTTTTTTCTTTTCTTTAATTTCAAATTTCGTATTCCACTAAGAGGCTTCAAAAACTTCCGACAATTGACATGTTCCTCAATTTTCTTGAATTTCAATGCAAATTTAAAAATTGCAAATTGTCATCAGATACACACACATACATACATACATACATACATACATACATACATATATACATACATGCATATATACATACATGCATATATACATACATACATACATACATACATACATACATACATACATACATACATACATACATACATACATACATACATACATACATACATACATACATACATACATACATACATGCATACATACATACATACATACATACATACATACATACATACATACATACATACATACATACATACATACATACATACATAAATACATACATACATACATACATACATACATACATACATACATACACACATACATCACACACATTGCATACAATCAACATTTGTTTTGATTTCACACGTTTTAACGGTTTAATATACGGTGCTTAAGTGTTAAAGTTTAAATAACTTTTGAATGAACCGTCCGATTTTGGATAACTCGGTTTCGTTTGATAGATCTCATAGAGTAATTTTCAAATAATAATAAAATGATGTAATTAGATGTAATAATAATTAAATCTGATAGAGTAATTTTTAAATAATAATAAAATGTGTGATTTTTTTCATTGAATTAATGCTTATATGTTACAAAACCCAAATTAATCCACCTAGCGGCGTGACCTAGCCTTTCTACTGCCACAATAATCATTATTTAATTTCTCAGGAACATCTATAATTAACTTGACTATATTTTTACCTTTGTTATACTTGAACAAAGGTTTAAAAATTGGTCGAAAAACACAAAGTTGATCTGAGGCCCGGAGGGCCGAGTCACATATACCAATCGATAAGGTTCGACGAATTGAGCAATGTCTTTTTTTTGTATTGTTTATGCAGGGAGAAAATCTTCATAGACAGCACCTTCACGGTGCCGAATAGGATTCACATGGTGCCAACATGCGCCTACCTACTAAAAACTATCCTGCTGCCCATTCCTGAACCCCTCCCGGAACTACCGTTAGGTTTTACTTCAGGAGGGAGGACGTGCCGAAGCACTCCGACTTGTCCGTTGCGTGTGTGGGTTCACACAACACCCTTGCCATTTCGTACCGCCACTACCCTTCACTTAGGGCCTGGGCTGCCCAATCAGCCCATTACTGACCCTAGCAAGCTATGTCAGGCCCTGTCGTTGCAAACGTTCTAGCCGTTGCAACTCCGTTATCACCGACGTTGCCGCCCTATCGACGGCACCCCATGCGCGCTGCTCAGCGCACATTCTCTGCACAATGTTGTCGGCGTTGGTGTCTTCCCCAACGACCGCAAGTATCACACGCCGAGTGGACGTAAATCGCGGGCAGTGAAAGATCACATGCTCCGCCGTTTCCTCGGCTACCGTGCAAACGGGGCAAAAGGGTGAATCTACCCGCCCGCGTGTATGTAGATACTTCTTAAAGCATCCATGACCCGACAGAAACTGGGTGAGGAAAAAGTTTACCTCACCATGTCCTCTGCCGATCCAGGACGATATGTTCTGGATCAGCCTATGGGTCCACCTACCATGGTCGGTGCGATCCCATTCCGCCTGCCAACGCCTAATAGAGTCCAGCCTAACTCTGTCCCTAGCGCCCCTGACGTTCCTCTGCCTATGGCACTCGATATCCTCACCTAGGAGTATGCATATTGGAATCATGGCTGCAATAACCCCAATCGCATCCAACGATATGGTACGGTAGCCGCACGCAACGCGCAATGCTAACAGCCTGAACACCTTTTTCAGACATGCCTGATTGCGCTTACTCTCCAAAGCCGGGGCCCACGCCGGTGCACCGTATCGTAGCACCGACATGGCAACGCTGGCCATCAGGCGTCTCTTACTGCTGCTAGGACCGTAACCGTTCGGCATGATCTTAGACAGCGCAGTGACCGCCGTTGACGCTTTACCACAAGCATAATCCACATGGCTGGTGAAGTTCAGCCTGTTGTCTGTCATGACACCCAGGTACTTCACACTTCGTTTGGAGACAATCACCTGTCCCCCAATGATTATTTTTGCCTCTAGGGCCGACTTACGGTTACTGACCATCACAGCTTCCGTCTTATGGTGGGCCAATCGCAGATTGATGCCCGCCATCCAACCCTCTATTATGCTTATGGCGTCTGATGCCAGCATTTCCACCTCCTCCAGAAACTCGCCTACCACTGTAAGGACGATATCATCGGCGAAGCCAGTGATATCGACCCCAGTGGGTAGTTCGAGCCTCAGCACCCCACCGTACATGGCATTCCAAAGCGTGGGGCCGAGAATCGAACCCTGTGGAACACCCGCTGTCACTTTGTACCTCTTCGCCCCGTCCGCCGTGTCGTACACTAGCGTCCGGTTCTCGAAGTAACTCTTAAGCAACCTGCATAGATGATCCGGTACCCTCATCCTATGCAGCGCTAACGCAATTGCACCCCAGTTAGCGCTGTTAAAGGCGTTTTTGACATCGATTGTGACTATGGCACAATACCTGTCGCCTCGCCTTTTCCGTTTCATAGGCTTCTCGGCCCTCTCCACCACAGACTTTATGGCATCTACAGTGGACTTCCCCTTCCGGAAGCCAAACTGCGTGTTTGCCAGTCCGACATCAATTTCCGTCACAGGCGTTAGCCTGTTTAGGATTACCCGCTCTAGCAATTTGCCTAGCGTGTCCAAAAGGGAAATTGGCCTGTACGACGAGGGATCACCAAGCGGTTTCCCCGGCTTTGGCAGCAGTACCAATCTTTGGACTTTCCATTTGTCTGGAAAATCGCCTACCTCTAGGCAACTCTGAAGCGTCTCTCTAAACATATCGGGATATGCTTGGATCGCCGCTTTGTGTGCCTCGTTCGGAATCCCGTCAGGACCGGGCGCTTTCTTCGTTTTTAAACCCCTGGCAATTACGATGAGTTCCTCATTCGTGACCGGATTGAGGACATCATTCGATTGACCGTACGGGGTCGGAGGCCACCAAACTGGATCGTGTTGCGGAAAGAGCCCTTCCACGATGACTTTCAGTTTTTGGGGGCAGGTTTCCTGCGGCGCAGATGTACCCTTCATCTTTTTCATTACCACCTGGTATGCACCTCCCCAGGGGTTTGAGTTCGCATCGCGACATAGCTCCTGGAAACAGGATTTCTTGCTACGCCTAACCTCCTTCTTAAGCGCCGACCTTGCCGCTCTAAGTTCGACTCCCCGAGCTTCAGCATCTGCATCGGTCCGGGCCCTCTGCGCTAGCCTTCTCGCTCTGTGGCACCTGGAACGGAGCTGGGCAATGGTATCACTCCGCGAGTATACCGAGCGACGACCGTTCATTGGCTGCCCCGTCCTAGGCATAGTGGTATCACATGCCCGTACTAGGACGTTGGTCAGCTCACGAGCACTCAGGTTCGAGCGGGTGCTCTCTGCACTGAGTGCTTCAACGAACAGGTCTTTGTCGAAGGACTTCACTTTCCACCTCCTCCCTGTCGACTTCATCCCGCGTGGCCGTAGCGCCCGTCGTTCAATCGTGTACCGTATAGCTTGGTGATCGCTATTCGTGTACTCATCTGACACCCGCCAGCCCATGTTGGCAAGCAACGTTGGGCTGCAGAAGGTGATGTCGATGATCGATTGTTGTACCCCCCTACAAAAGGTACTGACGGATCCCACGTTAGCCAGACTTACATCTAGCTTGGACAGAGCTTCCAGCAAGCTTTGTCCCCTCGGAGTAGTGCACCTGCTACCCCATTCGACAGCCCAAGCATTGAAGTCTCCTCCAATGACAACGGGCTTGCGGCCCGTGAGTTCGTCGGTGAGCACGTCTAGCATCCGGTCAAACTGCTCCGGCGACCACCTAGGTGGAGCGTAGCAGCTACAGATGCAAACGCCATCGACCACCGCGATCACGAACCCCTCTTGGTCGGACGACACCACCTCCTGGATCGGGTATCTACCCATCATGGCGATCGCTGCCATCCGACCCTTGTCGATTACCCAGTTAGTGCCTCCACAGGGGACCCGGTAGGGATCCGCGATAATGGCAATATCGCACCCCGTTTCGGCTGCCGTTTGCCAAAGCAACTCCTGTGCCGTTTCACAGTGGTTTAGGTTAATCTGTATAACCTGCACCATTATCGTTGCAATGCCCGCCTATAAGCCGCACACAGTGGGCCACCTGTGGCATGCTTATTTCCCGCATCGACTGTGCAGAGCAGGCACCTGGGGGGTTTGCTACATCCCCTGGCGAAGTGGCCATCTTCGCCGCACCGCCTGCACAGCTTAGACCGATCGGGGGCCTTACACTTGGCCGCCCGATGGCCAAAGCCCATACACCTGAAACAGCGTTCGATACGCCGTTTCGACACCAGTGTACACACTGACCACCCTACCTTAATTTTGCCGGACGCCAACATCTTGTTGGCGATTTCCTCCGGCACGTTTAAGGTCGCGGTTTGCATATCTCCGTATGCCTTCCGCAAGCGGATATCTGCGGGTGCCACATCAACCTTAAGCTGATCCCGCAGAGCATCACTCAGGTCAACTGTCGTCGTAATCTCGTCGAGGTTTTTACACTTGACCAGAACACGCTGCGACAGCGCCTTTACCTGGCCCGCTTCGCCCAGGGACTGCTCAACCAGTTTCTGGTAATTCGAACTATGGACCGTGGGGTCCTTTTTTAGCTCGAAGAGCATATCCCCTGCCTGGGTTCGGCGGGTCTTTACTACGTTGGCCCCAAGCTCCTGCAACTTGGGGTCCACCCGAACCTTGCGCAGTAGTTCAGCGTACGACAGCTTACCTGTCAGCTTCACTACTAAGGCGTCGCCCTTATGGACGCGCCTTGGCTTTGGCTTTGCAGCCGCAGCCTCGCTCGGTTTCGGCCTCGGCGGTTTAGGCGGTTTACGCCTAACCACCCGCCATTCCTCATCCACGGTCCCGGCAGCACCATCCGGGACCGCCTCTGCGCGTTCGCTGGTAGAGGCGCGAGCCGAAGTCCGCTGCCTCTTAGCTACCAGCGTTGGTTCATGGTCGGGCGTAGCCGCCTTGCGCTTTTTTTTTTGTATTGTTTATGCAGGGAGAAAATCTTCATAGACAGCACCTTCGCGGTGCCGAATAGGATTCACATGGTGCCAACATGCGCCTACCTACTAAAAACTCTCCTGCTGCCCGTTCCTGAACCCCTCCCGGAACTACCGTTAGGTTTTACTTCAGGAGGGAGGACGTGCCGAAGCACTCCGACTTGTCCGTTGCGTGTGTGGGCCCACACAACACCCTTGCCATTTCATACCGCCACTACCCTTCACCTAGGGCCTGGGCTGCCCAATCAGCCCGTTACTGACCCTAGCAAGCTATGTCGGCCCTGTCGTTGCAAACGTTCTAGCCGTTGCAACTCCGTTATCACCGCGGTTGCCGCCCTATCGACGGCACCCCATGCACGCTGCTCAGCGCACATTCTCTGCACGATGTTGTCGGCGTTGGTGTCTTCTCCAACGACCGCAAAAATCACCTGCCGAGTGGACGTAAACCGCGGGCAGTGAAAAATCACATGCTCCGCCGTTTCCTCGGCTACCGTGCAAACGGGGCAAAAGGGTGAATCTGCCCGCCCGCGCGTATGTAGATACTTCTTAAAGCATCCATGACCCGACAGAAACTGGGTAAGGAAAAAGTTTACCTCACCATGACCTCTGCCGATCCAGGACGATATGTTCTGGATCAGCCTATGGGTCCACCTACCATGGTCGGTGCGATCCCATTCCGCCTGCCAACGCCTAATAGAGTCCAGCCTAACTCTGTCCCTAGCGCCCCTGACGTTCCTCTGCCTATGGCACTCGATATCCTCACCTAGGAGTATGCATATTGGAATCATGGCTGCAATAACCCCAATCGCATCCAACGATATGGTACGGTAGCCGCACGCAACGCGCAATGCTAACAGCCTGAACACCTTGTTCAGGCATGCCTGATTGCGCTTACTCACCAAAGCCGGGGCCCACGCCGGTGCACCGTATCGTAGCACCGACATGGCAACGCTGGCCATCAGGCGTCTCTTACTGCTGCTAGGACCGTAGCCGTTCGGCATGATCTTAGACAGAGCAGTGACCGCCGTTGACGCTTTACCACAAGCATAATCCACATGACTGGTGAAGTTCAGCCTGTTGTCTGTCATGACACCCAGGTACTTCACACTTCGTTTGGAGACAATCACCTGTCCCCCCACGATTATTTTTGCCTCTATGGCCGACTTTCGGTTGCTGACCATCACAGCTTCCGTCTTATGGTGGGCCAATCGCAGATTGACGCCCGCTATCCAACCCTCTATTATGCTTATGGCGTCTAATGCCAGCATTTCCACCTCCTCCAGAAACTCGCCTACCACTGTAAGGACGATATCATCGGCGAAGCCAGTGATATCGACCCCAGTGGGTAGTTCGAGCCTCAGCACCCCATCGTACATGGCATTCCAAAGCGTGGGGCCGAGAATCGAACCCTGTGGAACACCCGCTGTCACTTTGTACCTCTTCGCCCCGTCCGCCGTGTCGTACACTAGCGTCCGGTTCTCGAAGTAACTCTTAAGCAACCTGCATAGATGATCCGGTACCCTCATCCTATGCAGCGCTACCGCAATTGCACCCCAGTTAGCGCTGTTAAAGGCGTTTTTGACATCAATTGTGACTATGGCACAATACCTGTCGCCTCGCCTTTTCCGTTTCATAGGCTTCTCGGCCCTCTCCACTACGGACTTTATGGCATCTACAGTGGACTTCCCCTTACGGAAGCCAAACTGCGTGTTTGCCAGTCCGACATCACTTTCCACTACAGGCGTCAGCCTGTTTAGGATTACCCGCTCTAGCAATTTGCCTAGCGTGTCCAATAGGCAAATTGGCCTGTACGACGAGGGATCACCAGGCGGTTTCCCCGGCTTTGGCAGCAGTACCAATCTTTGGACTTTCCATTTGTCTGGAAATTCGCATACCTCTAGGCAACTCTGAAGCGTCTCTCTAAACATATCGGGATACGCTTGGATCGCCGCTTTGAGTGCCTCGTTCGGAATCCCGTCAGGACCGGGCGCTTTCTTCGATTTCAAACCCCTGGCAATTGCGATGAGTTCCTCATTCGTGACCGGAGTGAGGACATCATTCGATTGACCGTACGGGGTCGGAGGCCACCAAACTGGATCGTGTTGCGGAAAGAGCCCTTCCACGATGACTTTCAGCTTTTGGGGGCAGGTTTCCTGCGGCGCAGATGTACCCTTCATCTTTTTCATTACCACCTGGTATGCACCACCCCAGGGGTTTGAATCCGCATCGCGACATAGCTCCTGGAAACACGATTTCTTGCTACGCCTAACCTCTTTCTTAAGCGCCGACCTTGCCGCTCTAAGATCAACTCCCCGAGCTTCAGCATCTGCATCGGTCCGGGCCCTCTGCGCTAGCCTTCTCGCTCTGTGGCACCTGGAGCGGAGCTGGGCAATGGTATCACTCCACCAGTATACCGAGCGACGACCGTTCATTGGCTGCCCCGTCCTAGGCATAGTGGTATCACATGCCCGTACTAGGACGTTGGTCAGCTCACGAGCACTCAGGTTCGAGCGGGTGCTCTCTGCACTGAGTGCTTCAACGAACAGGTCTTTGTCGAAGGCCTTCACTTTCCACCTCCTCCCTGTCGACTTCGCCCCGCGTGGCCGTAGCGCCCGTCGTTCAATCGTGTACCGTATAGCTTGGTGGTCACTATGCGTGTACTCATCTGACACCCTCCAGCCCATGTTGGCAAGCAACGTTGGGCTGCAGAAGGTGATGTCGATGATCGATTGTTGTACCCCCCTACAAAAGGTACTGACGGATCCCACGTTAGCCAGACTTACATCTAGCTTGGACAGAGCTTCCAGCAAGCTTTGTCCCCTCGGAGTAGTGCACCTGCTACCCCATTCGACAGCCCAAGCATTGAAGTCTCCTCCAATGACAACGGGCTTGCGGCCCGTGAGTTCGTCGGTGAGCACGTCTAGCATCCGGTCAAACTGCTCCGGCGACCACCTAGGTGGAGCGTAGCAGCTACAGATGCAGACGCCATCGACCACCGCGATCACGAACCCCTCTTGGTCGGACGACACCACCTCCTGGATCGGGTATCTACCCATCACGGCGATCGCTGCCATCCGACCCTTATCGGTAACCCAGTTAGCGCCTCCACGGGGGACCCGGTAGGGATCCGCGATAATGGCAATATCGCACCCCGTCTCGGCTGCCGTTTGCCAAAGCAACTCCTGTGCCGTTTCACAGTGGTTTAGGTTAATCTGTATAACCTGCACCCTTATCGTTGCAATGCCCGCCTATAAGCCGCACACAGTGGGCCACCTGTGGCATGCTTATTTCCCGCATCGACTGTGCAGAGCATGCACCTGGGGGGTTTGCTGCATCCCCTGGCGAAGTGGCCATCTTCGCCGCACCGCCTGCACAGCTTGGACCGATCGGGGGCCTTACACTTGGCCGCCCGATGGCCAAAGCCCATACACCTGAAATAGCGTTCGATACGCCGTTTCGACACCAGTGTACACACTGACCATCCTACCTTAATTTTGCCAGACGCCAACATCTTGTTGGCGATTGCCTCTGGCACGTTTAAGGTCGCAGTCTGCAGATCACCGTATGCCTTCCTCAACCGGATGTCTGCGGGTGCCACATCAACCTTAAGCTGATCCCGCAGAGCATCACTCAGGTCCACTGTCGACGTAATCTCGTCGAGGTTTTTGCACTCGACCAGAACACGCTGCGACAGCGCCTTTACCTGGCCCGCTTCGCCCAGGGACTGCTCTACCAGTTTCTGGTAATTCGAACTCTGGACCGTGGGGTCCTTTTTGAGTTCGAAAAGCATATCCCCTGCCTGGGTTCGGCGGGTCTTTACTACGTTGGCCCCAAGCTCCTGCAACTTGGGGTCCACCCGAACCTTGCGCAGTAGTTCAGCGTACGACAGCTTACCTGTCAGCTTCACTACTAAGGCGTCGCCCTTATGGACGCGCCTTGGCTTTGGCTTTGCAGCCGCAGCCTCGCTCGGTTTCGGCCTCGGCGGTTTAGGCGGTTTACGCCTAACCACCTGCCATTCCTCATCCCCGGTCCCGGAAGCACCATCCGGGACCGCCTCCGCACGTTCGCTGGTAGAGGCGCGAGCCGAAGTCCGCTGCCTCTTGGCTACCAGCGTTGGTCCATGGTCGGGCGTAGCCGCCTTGCGCTTGGCAAGCGGCGTACGCGCCTGACTAGGCATGGCCACAGCCTTAGCGGCTATGGTCAGAGCTTCGGCGATTTCGCATCGCTGCAGAAGCTCTTGCCTCTCCACCTCGGCAGCTATGACGGTAGAGCGGAGGCTCACCGCCAGCTTTTTAATGTCGAGGTGGACATTTGACCTTGAGTTGATGAACGAGTACAACTCGTCCACCAACTTTTTGGCTTCCTCCAGCTTGCTACTGGCTGGAGGAAGCCCAACTTCGCCCTCAGGAGGGTGCCTTGCGCTTGGCAAGCGGCGTACGCGCCTGACTAGGCATGGCCACAGCCTTAGCGGCTATGACCAGAGCTTCGGCGATTTCGCATCCCTGCAGAAGCTCTTGCCTCTCCACCTCGGCAGCTATGACGGTAGAGCGGAGGCTTATCGCCAGCTTTTTAATGTCGAGGTGGACATTTGACCTAGAATTGATGAACGAGTACAACTCGTCCACCAACCTTTTGGCTTCCTCCAGCTTGCTACTGGCTGGAGGAAGCCCAATTTCGCCCTCAAGAGGGTGCACCACGCCCTCCGTTGACATTTGCCTACCGCTGTCGCTCGCCCTCTTGGCTGAGCTAGCAGCGGTGGCCACCTGCGTTCTAACTGGGGTGTTAGACTTTGGTGGAGTCAACTTTCTCTTCGGTATCGCCCCCGTTTTCGGGGGGCTTTCCTGTATGGGCTGTGCCCCCGATTTCGGCGGGCTTCCCTTCTTGGGTCGCGCCCCCGATAACGGGGGGCTACCTGTCTTTGCTGTTGGTGACCTGGCCAACTTACTACTTTTGGCAAAGATATCATCTTTGCCACTAGTAGCACCCGTATTCGATCCCTCATTAAAATTTAAATACTTTTCCATTCGAAAGGGCCCCAACTCTAGGCCGCTATCTCCACTCGTAATTGTGTAGTCGCCTTAACGATCCCATGGTGATCTATGCAAGCAGGGAGGCCATGGCAAGGGACACTCCCCCCTACCCTTCATGGGGGCAGGGATGTCAGCATCCGATCAGCGTTAGTCAGGAATGTATCATCTGAGCCTACACCACCGCACTTTGACGTGAGTGACGAGCTTTGAACGTACCTAAAGACCAGCCACGGTTTTAACGGGACGGAAGGCAGCTGTACCATTAGCCTACTCGCCGTTTCAGGAAGGTACCACCCTTCCTTGCATAAGGTAGTAGTATAGCACAGCCGTCAGCCCTGTAGCGCCAAATCCAAACGTTTATTCCCGCCCGTCTAGTACACCATAATTAGGATCTTCCTGGAACCGATCCAAATGTGCCCATGGCACTCCTGACCCGGCTTTTTTTGCTTAAAGTCCTGAGCTCTAACAGGACGCTACTACGTCCGCAGCTGGCTTATAGGAATTGAGCCCCGCTCGCCTCTTTACACCACTGCGCCACGCTAACCGCAAACACTACGGCGCCCGCAGCTGGCTTATAGGAGTTGAGCCCCGCTCTCCTCTTTACACCACTACGCCACGCTACCTTCAGGCACAACGTGCCCCCCTTTCCCTGTTAGCACACAACTGAGGGTGCAACCAAAGACTGGTATTTGGTCGACCCTAGGCCCAGTTGCGTCCCGGCCGGTACCGCGTGGAGGTAGGGATAAGAGTTCCCGCTCTCATCTTAGTGGCTATACGGAGTCGCGCAAAGTCGAATGCGACTTTGTTCGGCGCCTTAACCTCGCTGGGTTAGGGCCTTAACCGGCCAATATGTTACAAAATCCAAATTAATCCACCTAGCGGCGTGACCTAGCCTTTCTACTGCCACAATAATCATTATTTAATTTCTCAGGAACATCTATAATTAACTTGACTATATTTTTACCTTTGTTATACTTGAACAAAGGTTTGAAAATTGGTCGAAAAACACAAAGTTGATCTGAGTCCCGGAGATCCAATCCAATCCAAATCCAATCGATAAGGTTCGACGAATTTAGCAATGTTTGTGTGTTTGTATGTATGTATGTATGTGTGAGTGCGTTTCATTTTCTATCGCCTGTTTCTCGGAGATGGCTGAACCGATTCGTTCGATTTTACTTTTGTTTGAAAGGTACTATCGCCTAGTGTATCACTATTGTGTTGTTTCATGGTCCGACTTTTTGTTTAAAAGTTATGAGTAAAAATGTGAAAACTACCAGACACGATTTTCTCCGGAACTAGACAACCGATTTCAATGATCTTAGTACCAAATGAAAGCTCTTGCTATAATATAAAAATTGTCAAGAAGTTTTATTGAGAACCGACAAGTAGTTTAAAAGTTAGCCTTAAAAAACCTGTTTTGACAAGGTAATAATTATCGCCTGTTTCTCAGAGATGGCTAAACCGATTTTTGTGCTATTAGTCTCATTTGAGAGGCAATATAGCCTAATAGATCGCTATTGATTTGTTTTTTGATTGGACGTTTAATTTGAAAGTTATGGACAATCGTGTACAACACATCAAAATTAACAATAATTTATAATAATTTTGACTAAGATAATGTATCAAGTTTCAATTATTTTAGTATCAAACGAAAGGTTTTGACACTGCGGATGTATCTGCGAAATTTTATAAGAATTGGTTTTACCGGTCAAAAGATATTAACCCTCGAACACTCGCGCCAACTTTTGTAACACGGTTTACTCGCGCGCATAGTCCAAAACCAAAAAAAACGTGCGCACTATAGTTTTGCCTGGGAAAACTTGGTCTTAGGTTTGTCGAACCTTTGGAAGAGTTTCTTGAAATTGAAAGCTCTATCGTCTGGTAGAATTTAAATTTTGATTAATCCCCCTAAAAGTGAAATAAAAAAATTATTTGTCTTCAGTTTCAATATTACGCATTGATGTGTTCTGCAAAGTTTTAGAGTATTTTATTACAAGAAATTTTGCTGAAGACAGCAATCAGCGAAGATGGAAAAATTTTATTTATTGTAAATGAATTTGTAAAATCAGTGTTTCTACTTTAGCTCTTTTTGTAATTGTTGTATAACTGGTTCATGTATTACAAAGTTATACAAATAGTAAAAATACACAACTTTGCTGAATATAGTATAGCTCTATGTTTGCTTGCTTAGGAACTGTAGAACTTTGATTATAAAAAAATATCCCAATATTGACCTCGAATTAGTTGACTACCAACAGACGGATACATTTTAAATCTTTTACATTTGCTGATAATTCCGCTGCATACAGACCCATTTTTCCATATGAAGAAACGAGAAAAAGTTCCAGTTGAGATCAATTGCGGACTTTATATGCTGCTTGCTTCGTTTCTGTGATGTCGGCTTATGCTGATCTATTTTCCTAACAAATTAAAGTAGTAATGCATTGAATAATTCTAACATTTTGCTCATAAAAAGTTTATTGAAGAACATACGTTAGTTAAACCATGATTTGTAACTTTATAACAATATGGCATTTAAAAGACCTTTACTACGCAATGTATATGTTAAAGAATATTATTTCCTTTTACAACTTACTTTTACTTGCACTTACTCATATTAGGAGCAACTTACTCAGCAATTTCTTGAAAAAAGAAACTATCAAAATTTATAAGTGCTCCTATTTTATTCAAATTTCGTGAACTTATTCAATTTCCAAAAATTTTATGTAAACCAACACACCATGCATCGTTAACCAATAGATGAATTATGTTCCGAAGACGTGTCGATTTCTATCTCAAATAGCAAGTAAGACCGTATAACAAAGGTTCCTTTCACCACTAGGTGGATTAAAACAGGTTTTAAATATTCGTTCCGTATTCCTCAAAATACTTATTTGCCAGTAAAATTCACAACGTATTGCGTACTATAATTATATTTTCTTTCCTTGGGTGCGTAAATACTTGCAGGCGTCATTTATGTTACTTAATGAACACCTTATTTAGTTTTATAATATTAACGTGATTTATAGAAACATAATGTAAACACAAAAGATAATTTTTGCAGACTTGAATGAAATTAGAAATTAGAAAATTAGAAATTAATCCTCAAACGGGTCTACAGACGGCCTTAATTTTCGGGCTTCAGAGCCACATACGTAACTTGTTTTGAATTGACTATATGAAATATGTGTTCATAGCAGATTTTTTGATATTTTGATATTAATGCCATGTGCTCAAAAGTTAGTATCTTTGAAAACCAAGAGTTCAGAAAAATTATTATTATATGTATTTCGCTTTTGAAGAAAAAGGATATCTCCAACAAAATGATTAATCTCAAAATTTTACTATTAGTTTGCCTGGCTTCAATTTTGTAATACATATATCTGAATTAGAAAAACAACTGAATAGAGCATTAGATATGAAAAAGAGAAATTGAACTTTTTCTTAGCTGGCGCTCCTTCAGATAATTATTTTTGCATGAAAATCAAAACTTTAGCTTCTTTTGAATGTACTGATGAAAAGATAGTCATAACCTTGATCGCATCGTTTTTACAACGTATCCCGTTAGAGGGTTAGAAAACAAGATGAGGTCGAAAAATAGTGTAAAAGCTGCGCCATAAACATGCTTGAGAATGGGAAATATGATCGATATGATTTCCAGTGCTTGTCAATTCGATTTATTTTTTTAAATGTGATGCATGACATACGCCACGCTTAAATTAACTGCTTTTCTTCGCTTTTTGCTTTTCTTGTACAATTGTCAGTAACAGCAAGTGAAGAAAATGACAATTGAAATCTGAAATCAAACAAAAGAAAAAACTTTCCGATTGAATCCCACTATTTAATGTTTATTTGCAACAGATACGTAGTTCGCCCACGACGTGCAGGCTTCATCAGTGTCTTATTTCAAAGCGTATACGTATCTGTCGCGAATAAATATTAAATAGTGAAATTTAGTCGGTAAAAGTTTTTTCTTTTCTTTAATTTCAAATTTCGTATTCCACTAAGAGGCTTCAAAAACTTCAGACAATTGACATGTTTCTCACTTTTCTTGAATTTCAATGCAAATTTCAAAATTGCAAATTGTCATTACATACACACATACATACACACATACATACACACATACATACATACATACATACATACATACATACATACATACATACATACATACATACACACATACACTCATACATACATACATACATACATACATACATACATACATACATACATACATACATACATTCATACATACATACATACACACATACATACATACATACATACATACATACATACATACATACATACATGTACACATACATACATACATACATACATACATACATACATACTTACATGCACACATACATACATACATACATACATACATACATACATACATACATACCGCGGGCCGGTATACCAACCAGACATTTTATAAAAGTTGCTTTTAGCATTGTTGAATATTTATTTATGATAGGGCAATGTTTGAACCTTTCAAAACTGCCATACCTGATGTTCTAGCATTTTCGGAAGTTATATAAAACGTGTATCGAAAATAAATGAAATTTACAAGAAATAAATTATTTTTCGTGTTATTTTTAAAAATGCTGCTACAGCGCGCATTAACATTTTATAATATCACTTGTTTTCGACCAACTTTCATATGCTGAATCCCTTCCAAAAATAGTTTGGAGGTAATTTTGCAGTTGTTATGTATTTCAAGTGAATGAAATAGGGCCATTTTTTTGCGTTGTAACGTCACGAAAAAGGTTTACTTTTTCGCTTTCACAGAAAAGTACAATTTCGAACAATCCAATAATCCGTATTCTCTTTGTACCCAAAAATACCTTTAAAACGGTGCCTAAAGAATGATGATAAGTTAAGTAGAACCTAAGTTACAACTGATTGAAGCTCGCGTTGTAACGTCACGGTGGGCAGCCGGACGGATTTTAAACAAGTGATGCATAAGTATAGCATCGAAACCTTAAGACATAGCATAATAGTTGCTTCTGAAAAGTTTCTTCATTTAAAAAGCACTTTCTAGTGATGAACAACCATTTTGACATTAGGGTGTCCCTAAGCAGATACAAAAAATATTTTCACTATTTAAAGTCAGAAAAGATTGCTGTCTACAGAAAATTTGTAGAAAAACTAATTTCTAGAAATTTCGTTGAATACTGAAAATTTAATATTTTTTTTGAAACGATGATTCTACAATTGATGAAGGGACGGTAAGGGAAAGTAATGAAGAAGGATTTTTTCCGGGAATGAAGGGGAAGGGTGGAAAGGAAGGGGGGGGGGGGGGGGGTAATAGGTAGCTATGGTTAACAAGTTGTCGTTGTGACTCCTATCTTATGTCCAATGCTGGAAGGTGCATGAGTCGAACCAAGCTGTAATCAGAGATTATAACCGGATTTGAACCCACAACACCTGCCGGTTATAATCTCTGATTACAGCTTGGTTCGACTCATGCACCTTCCAGCATTGGACAAAAGATAGGAGTCACAACGACAACTTGTTAACCATAGCTACCTATTACCCCCCCCCCCTTCCTTTCCACCCTTCCCCTTCATTCCCGGAAAAAATCCTTCTTCATTACTTTCCCTTACCGTCCCTTCATCAATTGTAGAATCATCGTTTCAAAAAAAAAATATTAATATATGCCTGACCGCATTTCAAGGTCATGACTAAAGTCACGAGTTTGGTCAACTGAAAATTTATATTTCTTACATGAAAAAAGTTATAAGGCCAAACTCTTAGGGACACCCTTGAAAAAAGTTTTTTTTATTAACTAGCTCTTTAATAACGCTTCGTAAACCGTTTAGATGTTCTAAGAAATTGGTAATCGAATTAAATTGCACATGTTCGTCGAAGACAGTAGTGATCTATCTTTTTTCCTTTAGGAGTTATCCCTTGTTTCTTTTATTTATACATGTTCACCTACGATTGTCTTGATAATAACTTGTTTTAGATTTTCCAGTGTTCTACCCTAAGTTGATATTTTTGTTTTGAAACGATGGTTCTACAATTGAAGAAGGGACGGTAGGGGAAAGAAATGAAAATTTTTTGGAGGACATGCCCTGGCGGGTGTTCCAGCATTGGACAAAAGGTAGGAGTCAAAACGACTATTTGTTAAGCGTAGCTACCAATATCCCTCCTCACCTTTCCACTCTTCCCCCTCCTTCGCCAAAAAAAAATCAGATGTAGCCACCTGCGGTCCAACCAACTGGCTTCCCTGACCTGTCGCTCATCACTACCCCACACATCTTCAGTTGCGTCTCCATCTAGCCCATTCAAGTGCATATCTCACAACCCTTCCACCTTCTATCAACTACATCCCGACTGCTGCGACGGTCCACATTAACCAACTCGAATTCGAAAAGCACACACACACACACACACACACACACACACACACACACACACACACACACACACACACACACACACACACACACACACACACACACACACACACACACACACACACACACACACACACACACACACACACACACACACACACACACACACACACACACACACACACACACACACACACACACACACACACACACACACACACACACACACACACACACACACACACACACACACACACACACACACACACACACACACACACACACACACACACACACACACACACACACACACACACACACACACACACACACACACACACACACACACACACACACACACACACACACACACACACACACACACACACACACACACACACACACACACACACACACACACACACACACACACACACACACACACACACACAAGAACAGCATCTCCACTCCTCAAAGTAATAGGCCGCTCGCCGCCTACCTGTCGACGATACCCTCTCTGCCATGTCTCTCTTGGCCTCCTCCCTGGACAAATTGGTCGTGAAATACCTACCAGGATTTCCCTAGCATCTTTCAGCTTGGCGAAACTCCAGTTGCAAAATTGCTTCGAAATGTACGTAACAGGGACGTTACTGCGCAAGAATTTGCAGAATGAGTTAGTTGAAAGACTTCCTTCCGCAATTGCTTTAATGCACGATCCGATCTCCACTTAAAATGAGTTCGCCATATAGCGTTAGATCATCTATGATTGTAACCGTTTTGAACACAGTAGGTACTATCGCAGTTTCCAAAAAATATTACGTCCTTTACGGCTTGAAGTTCGTCGTCTACCTTTTGGTGCATTTTCTTTACCTCCACCTGGATCGCACGGAACTACGAAGTCCAAACTCCAAATTTCCAGCATCCGCCGTCTTATACGGACCTACGGCTGCGATTAAATTGAGTTAAACACCAAAGGCCCAGAAGCAGTAACAAGCATAATGCGAAAGACCACACAAGTATGTGTACAAAGAAATGGTTCCGTTGCTCAGATGGCCGCCAAACTCTTCCGCAGTTGGAATATTTTTTCTTCTCACGAGCTGCCAAACTTTTTTCAATTGCGGTAAACAAGTCTGTTACGTGCAGCGTTTCATCTGGTGGATTGAAGCATGCCAGTAACTTTTTTTGTTATGTGTCATCAACGCTTGTCCTTGAACCTACCCTCTTTGTGAAGCAACTCTCTCATACGCAACGTCAGCGTTCGCATCTTAAACAAAATTAGTAATAACGAATTTTGCTTGGTAACTGAGGCAGAAGTCTCTAACTCATGTATCGTATTTATTCTTTAATGTGTAAGACGAGTCAATTCATTACTCACCCAGTGTCGCAAAAACACAACCTCCTTAACGAAACAAACATATCTCTTTTCACCCTCATTCATTTTTTAACGAGGCTCGTGCAGCCCATCGTTTGGCTTCGAAGCATTGCACTGGTTCAGCAAGCCTGGAAGCGCGTGTTCAAATCTCGGCAGGGAAAGCCAGTTATATTCAATGGGATCATAGCACTAGCCCTGTACTACTAGCTGGCTACTAAATCTGTCTTATAAAAATCAAAAGGTCCAAGCTCCGCAAACGGAAAGACGCCATCCAAAACTGTGTTATTGTTTTGTAGCATCGTAGACTAGTAAGTTGCACATACATAAGATCATGCCACCCACCTATTTTCGTGGATAACCACATCTTCCCAAAGAACAGACCAGGAACTGTCCCCATTCCGAACATCAACCTGTGGGAAAGACTGCCGGACTCAAAAGCTACCACCCCACGACCACTCCTGTTGAGTACAAAATGGTGATATGCAGCCTCCAAGTCGAACCTGGACAGCTTCGCCACCCTTGTGACCGAAATCCCCGCTGCGTCGATACTTGACATCGAGAAATTAATCGGTGTCTTATATCACGAACGTATTCTACCCTTCGATTATTAAACAAGTACAAAAGGCGAAACCGAGGTCAGCGCTCCTCTCGTTTACTCTACAACTCTTCTTTCCAAAAGTCTTGGACTGCCGGGTTCCCTCATCGAACTTGATCCTTATGCCATATTTGGTATTCTTGAAAACATTTATGAGCCTTTCCAAGTACCAGACGTGGACTCAGTGTGGTGAACACTGCATCACAATTTTCAGAATTTCTAATGCAAACGTCTAACGTTTCCCCAGACTTGTGAATGAACACGTTTATTGGTCATTAAGGTATATAGGCTACAAGCCCGTTGCCAAAAAAAAAACTTAAAATTAACACAATGAATACAAATGAATACAATGATTATAAGGAATGCAGTTGTCCCCTTAAATATAAACTAAGTCTATTTTTAATGGTAGTTGGTGGCATAGTAATTTCCACTACATGCTGAAGATCATTGAAAGCTCTCATAAAACGGCACGTTGGTTCATGAAGAGAATAATTCCTATTTCTATGAGGCGGGTTGAAAACACGTCTGTTACGGAGCACGACCTGACTTTGATTAAAGTGCAACCGAGCAGCAAGTGTTTGACTATCGGTTCGTCCAGATAAAATGTTTGCGAAGAACACTATATCAGCTATTCTATGCCTGCAGTGAATCGTGTCCATGTTGACTAGAGAACAGAGATCTTGATACGGCGGCAATTGGTCTCCATTCCATCTCAAATTCCGTAAGGCAAAACGTACAAACTTTTTTTGAATGCTCTCAATTCGTTGTATATAAGTTACGTATTGAGGGCGCCACACAACGCTCACAAAATCAAGCTTACTCCGTACAAGTCCAACGTATATAGCCAATATTGCATGTGGGTCCTTTAGGTCTCGCCCGAATCGCCTCACGAGAGAGAATAATTTAAGGCAGTCCTTATTAACATTGTCTATATGATTTGTAAAAGTAAGTGAGCTGTCGAAAACAATTCCTAGGTCGCGAACAATTTCTCTGCGGGGCAGGATAATTCCGTTGTAGGAGTATTGAAACTCAATTTTTCGTATTTTCCGAGAAAAGGTCATTACCGAACATTTGTCTGGATTGATATTTAAGCCGCTATTTGAGCAAAACGTTCCAAAGTTATCCATGCCAAGTTGAAGTTTGAGACAGTCAGCGTCAGTCTTGATTGGTAAGAATATTTTTACATTGTCAGCATATATTAAAATTATAGCATTGGACGACATAGTTGGAAGTTAATTCATCACCAGCACAAACAACAATGGACCCAGATGGCTACCTTGCGGCACACCCGAATTAACAACAAAGCAGTCTGAAACATTCTCCTTAACTTTCACATATTGAACTCGTGTCAGAAACGAACGCCGGCGCAGCGCCTCCTTCTTCCATTTGTTGCGGTGTTATATCTGTTCGGAACGCATCCGTGTGCCACCTAGCTAAAGAACGGCTGTCCGTGTGTTCACGCACACCTTATTCGTTCTCCTTTGTTTTCCGTTTCGTGCTATTTACCAGGTAGAAATGACGAAGAACGGAAACATGTAGGTTCGCTGGCACGGTGACCACGAGGTGCGGCCCGAAGTCAAAGCTGTTGCTCCCTCTGGTGGCGTGCTACTGTGCCAGTACGTAGGGACGAAACTGCGTCAATTTTTAAAAGAACCCGGTTGCGGTGCTTACATGTGTAGGTATGCACCGTTTGGCTCCGAGAGGCGGTTATTACAAGTATGTTTGCCCAATACAATAGCCCGAACATCGGCCAATACACATGCTTACATGTCTAACTCCTTCTCGAGAACTCCGATCTGTATCTCGAAAATTTCACTACGGATCTTATTTTTATTTGAAGTGAAAGTTATCAAACTCGTTTCTCACTTCGTTAACATTCTTCAATGACCTCCGTATTACGAAATCACCCCGCCCAGCTTAAGTCTGCAATCCGACTATGAACTCATATAGAGATTATTTCGTCCCGTGGGCTCACCCCCACCTTGTACAGAGCAATCATTGATGTTTTCTTAAACCAACGAACAAAATTATGCTGGTTATTTCTGCGAATTCTGGAATTTCCCACTCTTTATCATCCGCTAAACATTTTTAAAACAGATAAATAAAACAGTCATAAACCTCCTCCCACGCATGGCACCTATATATATAGTGCTCCAGACATTATAGCACTGCGCAACTACCGCTAATCCGTCTAATACAAAGCTTAGATTCGCTTCAGATGAATCATATATTCGCACGTAGTCATTCTGTAACTTTCATGTAACAAAATAGCAATTTTCAGGTCTGACGCACTACCTACGTATAACAAACTTCTAACTAGCACGAAGCTAAACATCATGCAGCACGTAGCTATCGTTTAGCATACATGCAACAACTTGCACGTAGTAAAGTTTCACCTTGCACGTAGCCAACTTGCAACTTGCACGTAGCAAACTTTTAACTTGCTCGTAGTCAACTTTGTAACTTGCACGTAGCCAACTTGCACGTAGCACTTACAATTTGCACGTAGCTAACTAACTAACTTTACAAGCACCATAGCTTAACTTTATCATAAAGCTATCAATCAATGTCAACCATTAGCTTCTCTCAACCCAGTACTTAGTTGTTCCTCAATCGCATGTAGCATTTCAAACAAAAACCACTTGCACATTCTTGCTGATGGCAACAATAATCCCCAATACGAAGAAATCCACATTTATCGCTTTTTTGACGTAAGACTACGTCTTTGTTTACTATACTGGGACTAGGTAGCACTTTGTGAAAACGAAAATAGAAGTGTAACGTTTGAATGAAAGATTTCAAATGCTAATAATTACTAAACTACTAAGCGAAACTGAACAATTTATATGCCGTTAGATAGATAAAATGACCAGCAATTTTATAGGCTGGTTAGAATTTTATAGGCTGGCGAGCAATTTTAAGGAGGGCATAAGAGGGGGGGCTCCTATACAAATGAAACACAAATTTCTTCAAGCAAATGGAACCAAATTTGGCATATAGGGGTTTCAGAAGGCAATTTTTTTACAGACGTATCTTATCTTAATTTTAAAATTTCATTCTTAAATCTAGTTTTACAAATGTTGAAATCAAACACGTGGTTCACTTCATTGAATAGCCGACAACACAAATGCAAAGGATTATTCTGGCCGTATTGAGTGCGATGAGCCGGGGTCCAGAGGAGAACTCGATTTCGGAGAATCCGACGGGGTACATTCAAGTTAATTTCTTCCAACAGGTTACTGCAGTCAATTATTCCCATCAACAGGTCAAAAATTATTAGTATCTGAGAAGTTCGTCTTCTTTCAGCAAGCGTGCATAGGTTGATAAGTCGGCAACGATTTTCGTAGGCAGGAAGACGCAAAGAGTCCTGCCATGGTAAATGACGCAAAGCAATTCGAATGAAAGAGCGTTGAATACTTTCAATTTTTTTGATATGTCCTGTTTGGTACGGTGCCCACACTGGTGCTGCGTATTCCAAGATACTGCGAACTAATAAACAGTACAACGTTTTTAGAGCATAGACGTCTATGAAATCCGAAGCATTCCGTCGTACGAAATAAGCTTTCGATGTCACTATACTGATATGCTCGTCAAATTTCAACTTGGTATCAAGTGTAACACCCAGATCTTTGATAGAGCTGCAACGTTTCATTTCATTTCCGTTCATTTGATATGTGAAATGCTGAGGGTTACGGAGGCGGGAGAAAGTGATTACGCTGCATTTTGATACATTTACCTCCATGCCGTTTGTAACGCACCAGTACAAAAGGTTATTCACATCTCGCTGAAGAGTATCGCGATTAAGAGAACTAGTGATGGTACGAAAAATTTTGAGATCGTCGGCGTAAAGTAATTTTTCGGATTCAAGGCTATCACAAATATCATTAACGAAAAGTACGAAAATTAGTGGCCCTAGAATGCTGCCTTGGGGTACTCCAGAAGGTATATCAAAATAGTCCGATTCAATTCCGTTAAGATTTACAAAGGCAGTACGACCTGTCAAATATGATAGTAGCCAATTTGTTATCCAGTCAGGTAGGCCGATGCGCTTCATCTTCTCGATTGCTAGCAGGTGCGGAACCTTGTCAAAAGCCTTGGAAAAATCAATATATATTGCATCTATTTGTAGGCGTTTTTCCATGCGTTTTGAAATATTCGTTACGAAACTCATCAGATTTGAGACAGTCGATCTGTTTCTAACGAAACCATGTTGATACTCAGTAATTACATTACGAACAGCTGGATATAACCAATGGTGCACGATTTTCTCGAAAACTTTTGATATGCTGTTCAGAATCGAGATTCCTCTATAGTTTTCAATGTTATTCCTGCTGCCAGACTTATGAATTGGTGTAATTGAAGCATGCTTCCAAATGCTAGGGAAAACTCCGCTGGTGAGAGAGCTGTTAAAAATCATTGTAAGCGGCTTCGCCAAAGTTGTAGCAGACTGCTTCAGAAATAATGGAGGCAATCCATCGGGACCCGGTCCTTTAGAGGAATCTACCGCGGCAAGAGCGCTCGCTACTTCACCGGTCGATAATGTTATAGAAGGTAAAAACAGGTTCAGCATTTGTACGTTGCTGATCGCTTCACGTTGAGATGTCGGAGGGTCGTTGCAGTACACGGTTTTGAAGAAATCAGCAAATAAGTTCACAGAATCTTCTGCTTTGGATGATTTTCTATCATGATAAAAAAGGTTTGACGGAATTCCTTTTGAATGCTTGCGACTTTGGGCGAACTTACAGAATGAAGAAGGGTCTTCTTTTACTTTTGATTCAATCCTATTTATATACTCCCTGAAACAAGCATTCCGATTTGACTCATACTGTTGCTCGAGATGACGAAGAGATTGTTTGTTTTGGTCTGATCTATGCTTGAAAAACCGTTTGCGTGCTTTCCTTAGTCGATTGCGAGAATGGTTTAATTCCGAGTTCCACCACGGTTGATGATTGTTGGACATTTTGCGTAGTTTTTTGACAGGAACGTGCTCGTTGATCAGAAGATTAATTGTATTATAAAAGCGAAGGACTGCTTCGTCAGTAGGGCAATGCTCGAGAAGATTGTGCCAGTTAATATTTGCTATGGCATCGTTAATAACATTGTAGTCGCAACGAGAGAAATCATATTGCCACATGTCAGGAGATTTTTCACTATCGGTATTCCGAACGTCGAATATTAGGATAAATGGAACATGGTGTATGTCAATTTTCAAAATAGGTGATGGCGGCTCGATGATTTCACAGCAATCCACAAATGATATACAAATTTCCTCATAACTCGAGAACTAATCAAGCAAAAGGAACCAAATTTGGCATATGGGGGTTTCAGAAGGCAAAAAAAATCTATGGTGAATTGAGACCCCTCCCCTCTTTACGAAGGAGGCTCCCACACAAATAATATTCAAATTTCCTCATAATTCGAAAACTAATCAAGCAAAAGAAACCAAATTTGGCATGTGGGGGTTTTTGGAGGTAAGAATTTTTTCTATGGTATACTGAGACCCCTTCCCATTCTAAGAGGGGGAGCTTCCATTCAAATGAAATACAAATTTCTTCATAACTTTAACGCTAACTCTAGAATTAAACAAGCAAATGGAACCAAATTTGGCATATGGGAATTTCAGAAGGCAAAAAAATTTTCTATGGTGAATTGAGACCCCTCCTCTCTTTAAGAAGGGGGGCTCCCATACAAATAATATTCAAATTTCCTCATAATTCGAAAACTAATCAAGCAAATGAAACCAAATTTGGCATGTGGGGATTTTTGGAGGCATGAATTTATTTTATGATGGTTTGAGACCTCTCACCCCTGTGGTAAGAAGATAAGGATTCTCGTACAAATAAAACAGAAATTTTTGCGTATGTGCCATATTTTCTGCTATGTAACAAGCGGTAAGATGTGAAAGTAAACTAGTAAAACCTTCTCGTAGCAAAAGACAGTAAAACGACGCCGCTAACCTACGTGCCTGTTGCCATTCATGTCAAAAGAGAAGCCCATTCGATTTGGCACGTCATATTTGCGATGAACGCTTTAATGTTATTTGTAACCAATGGCCCTTTTAAAGGCCACAAGCGTTAAAGTAAGATTATTGAAACATGTCAAGCATAATCATATTTCATACAATAATCTGTCGGCTGGTCATTCATTACTATTTCAACCTTTATGATGCACTCAAGTGATTTTTAAAAGAAATGTCTATATGATGGTTGCAGGCGTTGTACTTATGAATGCCCGTTCACGTATTTTCAAAGCCACCATTGCATTCAATGAACAATTTAATCTGAATATTTCGCTCTTCTCTATTAAACATTTACTTAAACAATGGCACTCACAGATTCTTATAAACGTACATATGCCAGAAATGCAGTTAACGTTAGTTTTTGATCTAATGATCTGACATAGTCCTACGTCACCCATTCGTGCAACCCGTAGGTCTGTATATCTTATAGTTTTTTATTTCGCTGACGCTCACTTCTTTCCCCATTTTGATGGCGGCTGGAAGAAAATTTTCATTTTTTTCTACACATTGAGTAGACTTTTCTATAATTTATTCACACTTTTCACTATTCACTTTGTCAAAACCACTAACGCGAACAACAACAAACAGCTTATTTCAGATATTCCTCTTTTATCGATTTTGTTTCTCGTCGCCATTGTAAAATGAGCATTTTATCCAAGCTCCGCGAATACGTGATACGTCGACGTTGCACGACTGTCTCTTCTAGCATAAACCACTCTACTCTTTGTTGCCGAACCCAATACCTACAACTTCGTGTCAAGTTCAAGTAGTTGGTATCTCTTTTTATCTAAGTGACTGTAGGGTGGTCTATTCAGCTCGTTAGGTTTATACGCTATAAATAGCACATCGTTACACTGAGCAACTGATATATTCTCTTCGATTGTATTTTAATTAAAATTATAAAACCGGATAATTTGAATGAATGAAATTTCGTGTTTTAATGCAATATCTCCAAAATAGAACTTAAACGGTATATATATGGAAGAGAACTATTTCAAATCAGCTTCACATGCTGCTTGTTTCAAATTACAGCTATGATTTTGTCAAATTGAATACGCGCCAGAATAATGAAAATTATTCTGGAAGTGTGGATATGTAAAAGTATCCATGCGGGGCTTATTATTATTATTATTATTATTATTATCTAGAAATGGGTGGTTGGATGAACAATAGAGCTATCACCTGGCATTTAGGAAGACAAACTTTCTAACTAAAAGATGCAAGTAATTTTTTTTACATAAAAGCGCTGCCGATCAGCGGGCGATGGATTGTATCACATACACACACACATACACACACACATACACATACACACACACACACATACACACACACACACACACACACACACACACACACACACACACACACACACATGCACACACACACACACATGCACACACACACACATGCACACACACACACATGCACACACACACACATGCACACACACACACACACACACACACACACACACACACACACACACACACACACACACACACACACACACACACACACACACACACACACACACACACACACACACACACACACACACACACACACACACACACACACACACACACACACACACACACACACACACACACACACACACACACACACACACACACACACACACACACACACACACACACACACACACACACACACACACACACACACACACACACATGCACACACGGGCTGGTGAATGGCTATAACAGTGTAACCTGACCACTTTCAGTTACAGCAACTCTTATCCCTACCTCCTCGTGGTGCCAGCTGGTAATACAACCAAGTCCCGGGAAAAACCAGAAACTCCCCTCTGGTTGGACCCGTGGTTGTAAACAGACAGGGAGAGAGGGACACCTAGACCTTACACTTCTGGTTTACCAGGTGTCTGAACGGTCCGTTGGGACCCATTGGGGCCGATGCCAGTAAGGTTTCAACTTCGGTGAACTGGCGGCTATGTTATTGGACATGATTCGGACACGATATACAACTCGACTTAGGGCTGGCATTTGCGACGAGCTCCCCTAGTAAAGTCACGTGATAGCGACTTGGAACGGCGAGGTGGCAAACGGTGCATGTGTCTCCGTCCCGTAAAACCTGGCAGGCCTTCAAGTACGTTCCAAATCTATCGACCGGCGACCACCGGCGGGAGTAGGTTCAGATGCTTTTTCCTGATTTACGCCGATCTGGCTCTGAGGTGCAGTTGCCCAAAAGGCGCTGCCTCAACCCTCGCATGGTTCTCCCTGTTCCATAGATCGCCATGGGATCACTAAAGCGACTACTTCAAATGGGTTTGGGTAGCGGCTTGAAGGGGGACCCTTTAGAATCAGAATGAGTCTTTTAAACAAATTTACAGCAAGTGCAGACACGGTGGAAAACCCGTTCGCGAGGGGAGGCATCCAGCGTTCTCCACCAAGGGTGGAGAAAGATGCAACCCGAAGTGCTAGTGTGGGTGGCAAGGCCAGCGGTACGCCTGCCACGCCAGACACAGCGATGAACGGCCCATCGCTAATCAAGGCGATGGGAAAGAATATAGAGGAACTAACCAAAGTGATAGTCGCGTCACATCAGCTCGATTTAATCATCGAGTTCACGTCAGGTCGCGGCAATTTCTCCAAGGACTTGAAGCAGAGCTTGCTCATGCTTCGGAGAACCTTGTGTGCTGCGACCAAAGTGCACAACGACCTCGTGGCGCATGTAGGAGAGGTGAAGACCGTGAAGGCGTCGAAGTCGGTACAAACGGATGCCTGCTCGTTGACGGCGTGTCGCAACGTGGCCCTGGAAGCCACGGAGAGCGCTACCAACAGCGGTAAGGCATCTGCTAAGCGTCTGAGACAGTCCCCGGGGGATGGCACCCATGGTGGACCAAAAAAACGCCTGATCGGTAAAAGCCCTCAGGCTAGCGAGTTGGTGGAGCCAACCGACCAAGCAGCGGGAAACACCAAGACGGGTGGCCCGTGGATCGAGGTCAAGCGGAAGAAAAGAGGAAGCCCCACCAAAAAGAAAGCTTCACCTAAACCGACGGGGAAGCGAGCGAAGAAGGGCGACGCTCTTATCCTGAAAACCGACGGGTCGAAATACTCGGAGGTTCTGAAGGCCATGAGAGGAGATGCCCTACTCAAGGACCTGGGCGTGGACGTGCGGAGCATCCGCCGCTCACGCACGGGCGAAATGATCCTTGAGTTGAAGAAGGACGCCACCAAGAAGAGTTCCGCATACAAGTCGATAGCGGAAGGAGTGCTCGGGGAGGGAGTGCAGGTACGCGCTCTCAGACCAGAAATGACTCTCCAGCTTAAAAATCTGGATGGGATCACCGATGTGTGTGAGGTCGTACAGGCCCTCAAAGAGCAAAGTGGAGTGGTGGTGGCAACCGAGGCGGTTCGCCTGCGTAATGGGCCTGTCGGGCAACAAGTGCTACTCGACGTTCAGCCCTGCTTTCATCCGAACGAGCTCTTTGCATAATTCTCCTCGCACGAAAGCACGCTCCGCGGAGTTCCGCAATTTCATCTGTCCACCAGTAAGCCGGTGACCTGCCATACCTAGGACGACCTTTCCTAGGCATGGTAGCGTCACATGCTCGCGACAGTACCTCAACCAAATGATCAGCGTTCGGATCGGGCATACCGCGATCACCGCACTCTCTCCGGATCGCTTCCACAAATACTTCGGGATCGAAGTATGATGTCTTCCATCCACGGGTGGTTGGAGTGTTGGCCCTACTCGCCGCCTGCCGCCTCGTTATCTGACCGACACCATAGCGGACCGCCTGATGGTCACTGTGAGTGTAGCCATTATCTACCCGCCAGTCTCCTATCAGACCAGGACTGCCGAAAGTCACGTCGATGATAGACTCCGCACCGTTCCTACTGAAGGTACTTGTGTTGCCGACGTTGGCCAGATCTACGTTGAGCTTTGCCAGAGCTTCAAACAGAATCCGACCCCTATGGTTCGTGCGACGACTTCCCCACTCTACCGCCCAAGCGTTAAAGTCGCCCGCCACAACCACCGGCCTTAAACCAGTCAGCACAACTGATACTCGGTCTATCATCCGCGTAAACTGCTCGATAGACCATCTCGGCGGAGCATAACAGCTGCAGTAGAACACTCCACCCACTTTGGCAACCGCAAATCCCTCGTCTGCGGCTGACACAATCTCTTGAACCGGAAACCTGCTTGTCGTCCATACTGCCGCCGTCCCGGACCCATCCGACACCCAGTTGCCGTTTCCGGCAGGGACACGATATGGGTCCGAGATAATGGCAACGTCCGTTGCCGACTCGGAAACTGCTTGGTGTAACAGCTGCTGAGCCGTGCTGCAGTGGTTCAGGTTGAGTTGTGTCACTTGCACTATGATCGTGGCTTGGTCGCCGGCACGCCAGCCGGGTACCTTGGACCTCCCGGTACGTGCTTTGCGTCCCTTTTACCGGTACAGATCAAGCACTGGGGAGGCTCCGCGCAGTCCCTTGCTTTATGGCCAGTACTGACACATCTCCTGCACAATTGGCTCCTATCTGGCCCTTTGCAGTTCCAGGCCTTATGTCCGTGCTCGAAGCATCGGAAGCAAGCCTCCGATTGCTTCAGCACGCTTAGTGGGCATACCGACCACCCCACTTTTAGCCTAGCAGCTTTCAGGGCTTTGTTTCCGTCAATCAGCGGAAGTCGTATGGTGGCTACCTGGGTCCCGGCCGGACCCTTGCGTAGGCGAACCGCCTCGGTTGCCACCACCACTCCACTTTGCTCTTTGAGAGCTTGTACGACCTCACGCACTTCGGTGATCTCGTCCAGGTTCTTAAGCTGGAGAGTCACTTCTGGTGTGAGAGCACGTACCTTCACTCCGTCCCCGAGCACTCCTTCCGCTATGGGCTTGTATGCGGAACTCTTCTTTGTGGCGTCCTTCTTTAACTCGAGGATCATATCGCCCGTGCGTGAGCGGCGGATGCTCCGTACGTCCGCGCCCAGATCCTTGAGTAGGGCGTCTCCTCTCATGGCCTTCAGAACCTCCGAGTATTTCGACCCGTCGGTTTTCAGGATAAGAGCTTCGCCCTTCTTCGCTCGCTTTCTTGCCGGTTTAGGTGGAGCAGTTTTTTTTACTGGAGCCTCCTCCGCCTTTTCTCTTGGCCCTAACCTCGGTCCACGGGCCACCTGTCTTGGAGCTTCCCGCTGGTTCATCGGTTAGCTCTGCCAACCCGCTAGCCTGAGGGCTTTTACCGATCAGGCGTTTTTTCGGTCCGCCAGGGGTGCTATCCCCCGGGGACTGTCTCGGGCGCTTGGCGGACTGGTCTAAGGCCGGTGGTTGTGGTGGGAGACTTTAACGCTTGGGCGGTAGAGTGGGGAATTCGTCGCACGAATCATAGGGGTCGGATTCTGCTTGAGGCTCTGGCAAAGCTCAACGTAGATTTGGACAACGTGGGCACCACAAGTACCTTCAGTAGGAACGGTGCGGAGTCTATCATCGACGTGACATTCGGCAGTCCTGGTCTGATAGGAGACTGGAGGGTAGACAATGGCTACACTCACAGTGACCATCAGGCGGTCCGCTATGGTGTCGGTCAGATAACGAGGCGGCAGGTGGCGAGCAGAGCCAATACTCCAACCACCCGTGGATGGAAGACATCATACTTCGATCCCGAAGTATTTGTGGAAGCGATCCGGAGAGAGTGCGGTGATCGCGGTATGCCCGATCCGAACGCTGATCATTTGGTTGAGGTACTGTCGCGATCGTGTGACGCTACCATGCCTAGGAAAGGTCGACCTAGGTATGGCAGGTCACCGGCTTACTGGTGGACAGATGAAATTGCGGAACTCCGCGGAGCCTGCTTTCGTGCGAGGAGAATTATGCAAAGAGCTCGTTCGGACGAAGGCAGGGTTGAATGTCGAGTAGCACTTGTTGCTGCACGCGCAGCGCCTAAGAGTGGGATGAAAGCTAGTAAACGAGACTGCTTTGAAAGGTTATGTGCTAGTGCCAATGCGAACCCGTGGGGTGATGCCTACAGGGTCGTAATGGCAAAGACCAAGAGCATGAAGGCGCCCGCTGAGCAATCACCAGAGATGCCTCGTCATATAGGCCGATCTGTCTACTCGATACTGCCGGCAAGGTGCTGGAGAGGGTTATCCTTAACAGACTCGTACAGTACACGGAGGGTACAAACGGTCTGTCAAGGAACCATTCGGCTTCCGAAAAGGCAAATCTACGGTGGATGCCATCTTGTCTGTCACTAAGACAGCTGAGGTGGCAATCCAGCTCAAGAGGACAGGTATTCGTTATTGCGCAGTTGTCACGCTCGACGTGAGAAATGCGTTTCATAGCGCTAGCTGGGACTCCATAGCCAGCTCGCTTCGGAGCGTCCAAGTGCCGGTGTCGCTGTACAGAATTCTGGAAAATTATTTCCAGAATCGTGTGCTGTGCTACAACACGGAGGAGGGTCAGAAATGCGATCCAATCACCTCAGGGGTTCCGCAAGGTTCCATACTGGGCCCGGTGTTGTGGAACGTCATGTATGACGAGGTGTTGAAGCTAAAATTCCCGGTAGGGGTGGTGATTGTCGGCTTTGTGGACGATATCACCTTGGAAGTCGACGGTGAATCTATCAGAGAGGTTGAGTTGACGGCTGCCCACTCTATAAGCATTGTTGAAGATTGAATGCGATCGAGGAAACTGGACCTAGCGCATCATAAAACGGAGGTTATCGTGGTGAACAACCGCAAGCCGGTGCAGCAAGCAAATATCAGCGTCGGGGACTGCACTATTACGTCAACGCGGTCCTTAAAACTCCTTGCAGTCATGGTCGACGACAAGCTCAAGTTCGGGAGCCACGTCGACTATGCCTGCAAGAAGGCTTCCACAGCTATTTCGGCATTGTCTCGTATGATGTCTAATAGCTCTGCGGTATATGGCAGCAAGCGAAGGCTTTTAGCCAACGTGGTCCAGTCCATACTCAGGTATGGCGGGCCAGTGTGGTCATCGGCGTTAGGTACCAAAAGCTATCTAGCCAAGCTGGAAAGCACCTATCGTCTCATGTGCTTAAGAGTGGCGAGTGCGTATCGCACAGTTTCACATGACGCAATCTGCGTCTTAGCGGGTATGATGCCTATTGGTATCATCATCAGCGAGGACGCAGAGTGCTTCAACCAACGTGGAACTAGAGGCATACGGAGTACCACAAGATCGGCCTCGATGATCACATGGCAGTGGGCATGGTCTGATTCCACAAAAGACCGGTGGACACATCGGCTTATCCCGGAACTATCCGGATGGCTCAACAGGCACCATGGCGAAGTCAACTTCCACCTGACACAGATTCTGTCAGGGCATGGTTGTTTTAGACAGTATCTGCACAAGTTTGGGCATGCGGAGTCCCCCGAGTGTCCGGAATGCGCGGACGTTGAGGAAACTGCAGAACATGCTTTCTTCATATGCCCTCGTTTCGCGGGCGTGAGAAGCAACATGATGGCAGTTAGCGGACAGGACACTACTCCGGATAACTTAGTCCAAAGGATGTGTTCTAGCTCGGACGTCTGGGGTGCGGTCAATGCGGCTGCTACCCAGATCGTACTTGAGCTACAAAACCGCTGGAAAGCCGATCAACGGCGAATAAACAGCCTAACTACCATAGTCCAGTAGTTATCTAAGAGTGTGCGTTAAGCACAATAGCCCCTCCCTGAAGTAATACCAATAAGGTGGTTCCAGCGGGGATTGAGGCTGGAGACTCGAGTAGGGTTTTAGTGGGTCTGGATCCTCACGCCCCAGTAGGGGGGTCGGGGTACCAAACCCCACTCCCTGGGTTGTCTTCTCAGGTGTCTGATAGCAGATTTCCCTACGCGTAAAAAAAAAACACACACACACACACACACACACACACATACACACACACACACACACACACACACACACACACACACACACACACACACAGAGACACACACACACAAAGACACACACACACACACAGAGACACACACACACACACAGAGACACACACACACACACACACACACACACACACACACACACACACACACACACACACACACACACACACACACACACACCCACACACACGCACACACGCACACACACACAACCAATTTCTTAGAACATTTGCTAGCCATACGAAGCGTTATTTATGCGCTAGATAATAAAAAAACCCGAATTAATCCACCTAGCGGCGTGACCTAGCCTTTCTACTGCCACAATAATCATTATTTGATTTCTCAGGAACATCTATAATTAACTTGACTATATTTTTACATATCCGTTCCGTATTCCTCAAAATCCTTATTTGCCAGTAAAATTCACAACGTATTGCGAAGAATAATTATATTTTCTTACCTTGGGTGCATAAATACTTGTAAGCATCATTTATGTTACTTGATGAACACCTTATTTAGTTTTATAATCGGTCGGCCTTAACTTTCGGGCTTCAGAGCCACATACGAAACTTGTTTTGAATTGACAATATGAAATATGTGTTCATAGCAGATTTTTTGATATTTTGATATTAATACCATGCGTTCAAAAGTTAGCATCTTTGAAAAATAAGAGTTCAGAAAAATTATTATTATACTTCGCATTTGAAGAAAAAGGATATCTACAACAAAATGATTAATCTCAAAATTTTACTATAAGTTTGCTTGGCTTCAATTTTTCAATATATCTGAATTAGAAAAAATAACTGAATAGAGACAGCCAGACAGCCAGACAGCCAGACAGCCAGACAGCCAGACAGCCAGACAGCCAGACAGCCAGACAGCCAGACAGCCAGACAGCCAGACAGCCAGACAGCCAGACAGCCAGACAGCCAGACAGCCAGACAGCCAGACAGCCAGACAGCCAGACAGCCAGACAGCCAGACAGCCAGACAGCCAGACAGCCAGACAGCCAGACAGCCAGACAGCCAGACAGCCAGACAGCCAGACAGCCAGACAGCCAGACAGCCAGACAGCCAGACAGCCAGACAGCCAGACAGCCAGACAGCCAGACAGCCAGACAGCCAGACAGCCAGACAGCCAGACAGCCAGACAGCCAGACAGCCAGACAGCCAGACAGCCAGACAGCCAGACAGCCAGACAGCCAGACAGCCAGACAGCCAGACAGCCAGACAGCCAGACAGCCAGACAGCCAGACAGCCAGACAGCCAGACAGCCAGACAGCCAGACAGCCAGACAGCCAGACAGCCAGACAGCCAGACAGCCAGACAGCCAGACAGCCAGACAGCCAGACAGCCAGACAGCCAGACAGCCAGACAGCCAGACAGCCAGACAGCCAGACAGCCAGACAGCCAGACAACCAGACAGCCAGACAGCCAGACAGCCAGACAGCCAGACAGCCAGACAGCCAGACAGCCAGACAGCCAGACAGCCAGACAGCCAGACAGCCAGACAACCAGACAGCCAGACAGCCAGACAGCCAGACAGCCAGACAAAGCCTATCAAAGTGCACGAATTACTCACTCTGATCAGTTGTGGATCATTTCATGTAACAATAGCGTTACATAAGAAAAGATTTAATAACAAAAATTCAAGTTAAACATTGTCATATACAATATGGGCTATAACACTCAATTTTGTTAGCATTTCAGATAAGAAACATGTCTCACTAATTAACGTTTAAAACAATTATATTACCATATCATGCTGTACACAGCTAATTTTTTTTTTTTTTTTTTTTTTTTTATTATAGAGATTTTAAAATTAGATTTCATTCATCTCTTATTTACTATATTAGTTCTATTGTATAATTAAAATATTTTAACTTTAAATTTGGAATTTAATTGCCTTTACGTACTTCAGTACTGCTTTTTCCTTTGAGCGTTCGTTTGCTAGGATTTCATAAAGCGATCCATTTATGTCGTGTAGCTGTCTTTCCTGGATAAATCCCTTACAATCGATCAACATGTGTTGAACCGTGATTTGTACTCCGCAGTAGCAGCACATTGGCGGTGGGCTCTTTTCAATTATGTGTAAATGGGTGGTCCGAGTGTGCCCTATTCTTAACCTAGTTAAGATTCGTTGCTCTGATGCACATCTCCGGTCAACAAATTTAACCGGGTTGGGTTTAATTCGTCGTAGTTGTGAGCTGGACGGGTGCCATATTGCTTCCCATGCTGCCCAAATTTTATTTCCTATTTCACGTATTACGTCCTCAGATGGGATTGGTATGTCTAGTGGGGTATTTTTTCTTCCTGCGTTCGCGAGAGTGTCCGCCAGTTCGTTACCGTGTATACCTGCATGTCCTGGGATCCAACTGAATGTTATGTTCCTTTTTTGAACTGCCCGTTCGATCTCTTGTATCCAAGGATGTTTCGACCGTCCCCCGTTGAGGGCTTCGAGGCAGCTTGCTGAGTCAGTGAGTATGATTACCTGCTCACCTTCTTTCACCATTGATACGGCCTTTTTGATTGCAAACGCTTCAGCTGAGAATATGCTGCAAAATCCCGGCAGCGCAAAACCAAGTTTTTGATTTTCTGTCGCAACACCAGCACCTACTTCTTCGCTATCCTTTGAGCCATCGGTGTATATTTGTTTGTGATCGGGGTATTTGTTTAAAATCATTTCGTTGAATGTTGGCTTCACTATTTCGCTGCTTGTTCCGGCTTTGATGCTTTTCTTTAAATCGTAGTCTATGGTAGGTTTTGCGACGAACCATTCTCTTGGGGTTAGCCTTTGAAGAGTACAAACTTTTGGTAGAGATATTCCAATTGTTGAATACAATATTGCGTTCAGTCTGTGTACAACGGGCAGCTCTTCAGCTTTTGGGTCTTTTTCTATTAAGCGAATTACTAATCGAGATAGACATTTTGTGAGCTGTAGTTTGAACGGGAGGCAACCTGCTTCAGCCAGAATGGATGAGATTGGGCTAGTCTTAAAGGCTCCAGAAGCCTTCCTGATAACGTCGTTGTATATTGGTCCTAAAATGCAGTCCATCGCTTCCATGTTGCCACTTGTGATTCCGATTCCAAAGAGCAGTTTCGATATTATTAATGCATGCCCCACATTCATGAGAGTTGATCTACTGCTTCGTTTAATACGGCAACCCAAGATGTGCATTATATGGATACGTTTTGTACAGCTTTGCTTGACTATTGAGAGATGTTGCAGGAAATTGAGTTTTGAGTCAACTAAGACTCCAAGAATTCTCATCTTTTTAACGAGAGGTATTGGAATCTTATTGATTGTAATAGCTCTGCCGCGTTTGCGATGTCGCAGGCTGCACAGGTGCATGTGTTTCGACTTGGTTGGAGCCATAGCGAAACCTACACTGTCCGCCCATTTTGCGATGTTGTTAACGGCTTTCCTTAATCGCGTGCGCGCCCGACTGTGGTTCGTATCGTTTACGATAAGAGTTACATCATCAGCGTACAGCAAAACTTCGACATTTGGTGTTTGCCTTTCAAATAATGGTTGAATTGCGACTAGGAATAAGGTGACTGACAAAATCGACCCTTGAGGTACGCCATTTTTGGCTGTACGTATACTAGACAGTGATCCGTTTGCTGCGACACGAAAAGTTCTGTTAGACAGGAAGCTCTGCAAGATGTTGAACAGGCGACCCGAAATCCTCCATTTCAATAAGGTTTTTAGTATGGCCGGCCTCCAGGTTGTGTCATATGCCTTTGATATGTCCAGTGAAATAATCTCCGCGTGCTTACCATCGTTGGTGTTTAGGAAGGATTCCATATGAGCTAAGTGCGAATCGACTCCTTTTCCGGCACGAAAAGCATGTTGACGCCTATCAAGCCTTCCCTTTGTTTCTAGTTCGGTTATCAGCCGTCGGTTGACCATAAGCTCAAAAAGTTTACCAGTGCAGCTTAACAAAGTTATCGGTCGGTACCCTTCAGGACTGCTGCGGTTCCCATCTGGTTTGGGGATTGTTATAATTATTCCTGTTTTCCATTGGTCTGGATATTCCCCGCTTTTCCATATTTGATTAAAAAGCTCCAATAATGCCAATTTGGAAGAGAGTGGAAGCTTTTGCAATAGTGGGTACCCAATGTTATCTTCACCGGTTGATGTGCCGCCACGTCTGTTAAGAGCCCACATAAGCTCATGAATTGTGAAGTCAACATTGAATTGCTTAAATGAGTTACTTCTCTCGTTTTTGCGAGGAATAGTTTCGATACGTGATATTTTCTTCTGAAAATTGCTAGAGTAATTGCGATCAGACGACTTCTTTTCGTATTCCTCTGCGAATGCTTCAGCTACCTCCTTTTCATTGGTAGTGAATCTACCTGAAAGGTTCAGGGCTATTTTATGTGTACTTTTTTTTCCTTGTAGCTGGTTGATACGGGTCCAAATTTGAGTCGTCGAGCTGCTTGGGTTGATACTCTGTAATAATTCCTCCCAGGTCTTTTGTTTAGCATCTTGGATTATTTTGCGACAAAGTGAACGAGCCTGTTGAAAGTCTTGTAGGGCTTTGCTCTTTTTGGGGTCATCATCATCGAGGCGGCGAAGAGTGCGCAGTAACTTGCGTCTTATTTTGATTGCTCTTTTGACCTCCTCGTTCCACCACGGGACCGATTTTCGTCCAGGCTTGCCGCTGGTCCTAGGAATACTTGTTTTAGCTGCAGTTATTATTCTTCTTGTAAATTCTTCGGCTGTTAAGAACTGACCTGGTTTGATAGTGCTACTTGTGAGCTCTTCGTATAGCTGCCAGTTCGCTAGCTCATAGAGCCATCTTCTCCGACGTATAGTTTCATTCTGTGCTCGCTGGGTATCTATTAGTATTGGCAAATGGTCACTGTCACTACAATCAAGTATTGTTCTCCAGAGGAACTTGTTGGCAATCGAAGAAGAACAAATAGAAACATCTAGTGCTTGTGTTTGCCCTGATACCGGATCTATCCGGGTATGTGAACCGTCGTTTAAGATTAACAGGTCACGTTGAACCACGGTTTCGAGAATTAGATTACCTCTTGTCTGCGCAGCAGTTTTTGAATTAGTTTTCCTACTACCCCAAGCTGAATGATGCGCGTTGAGATCGCCCAAAATGAGCACCGGTTGCGGCAATTGGTCGATTAAGTTGCGTAAATTCTGGTCAGTATCGTTTATATTGGGTGGTAAATATATAGACATCACTGTTAGTTGTTCTGGTAGGTAGACACATACTGCGACTGCTTGAATTGTCGTTCGTAATTTGATAGTTTCGAAAGGTATGCCAGTTTTTATAGATATTCCGACCCCTTGTCTGCCCTTATCTGAGCATGGGCCAAGTAGAAGATGGTAGTCTCTGCCGAGATAGTTATCTGCTATAGTGTGTTGCTTGGCATTTGTTTCCTGTAGGCATACAATCTTTGGCTGGTATTTTTTAAGCAGTATTTGTAGTTCTTCTCTGTGGGAACGAAGTCCACACAAGTTCCATTGAATGGCGAAAGTTTCACATTGAGCGTTTTCCGTGTCCATCCATTCTGCATCATCCGAAGGGAGATCTGGCAGGCCTGTTCTTTTGTCCAGAAGCGATAGTTCGTCTTGTTGTTGCGGGGTAGGTTGACAGGTTCGTTCATTTATCCTAGAAGGATTTGATTGCATGCGTGATATGCACGATGTATAGGGTTTCTCTGGATTTTTAGACGTAGATGGCACTGATAAACAGTCACGAAGCAGCGCCGATGATTCAGCCTTTCTTTTGATAGTTGTGCATTTTTTCCGGTTGGCTTGTCTTTCATGTAGTGGGCCATCTTGGGGCACTACTAGTTGTTGATTTTTGTCTGTAAGGTTTGGAGCGTCCGTTGGTTTTCCCTTTATAAGGTACTTGCCTTGGATGCAAGCGGTTGCCGAGCACCAGCTGCCGCCGAGGGCTCATCGGGGGTGGCCGGGACATCCTCGGTCAGGGCTGGTGCAGGGCTATGCTTGTTTGATGGTATTGACGTTTCAAATGTTGGATCTACTTCGTTGTGGTGTTTATTCTGATTAAGATCGGTCGAGTCCGGAGACTCATCATGCGGGAAGCTCTTTTTTGCCTGGGAGATATTTGTGATTCTTTCGTTCGTCATGCGTTTGTTTGGCTTACAACAAACTGCAGCTGATCTTTCAGGAATTGACATGCCGTATTGGTATATACTCTTTTCTGAAAAATTTGCGGCTTCTGTAGGTATATTTTCGCTAGTATTTGAATTGATACTTGCCTGTGATAAAAGCAAGTGCCTAGCACCAGCTGCCGCCGGGGGCTCATCGGTTGGTTCCGGGACATCCCCGGACAGGGCTGGTGCAAGGCTATGCTTATTCAAAGATGATGTTGTATGGTGTATTTTATCGTTATATGCTGGCTCTGATACGATGCAGTTGATTTGCTTGTAGGTATTAATTGCCGCGCTGGGAAGTTTATGAATTCCAATGCGGCTAGCGTGAATTGCGGATAATTCGTCGAAAGTGCGTTTATTTTTAGAGATAACATTGTTTGGCCAGCAAGTCAATGATCAGCGTCGTCTTGGAGGTTTTCATCCATAAGAGACTCCTCTTGCCAAACTTCGATCCTGGTAGTCTCGTCATCCGAGATGTTGAAAACAGTGAAATTATTGTCGGGTGTGTTAAGCATTTGGTCATCGTCCTTGGTTTCAATCATATTTTGTTTCCTTGGAGGTGATACGCATTGCTGTGAGTCAGTGCCGTGGCGTCGGTGCGGATGTTTCTTTTTTCCAGACGCCATATCTTCGGTTCGCGGTCGTTTTTGTTTTGCCAGCGATATTGACTGGCTGGTTGCAGTTTCATAGTTTACATTTAATGGAAGGTTTTTAACACCGGAGGCTGGATTCATCATTGTGGTTGATTGAGAGGGTTTAGCTGGCGGCTTCTGTACACTGTTCGTTACGAAATTTTCTTTAATATAGTTTTTCAATTTCATTACTATTTGTTCCAATGTGGCTATTTCTGCACTTTTCTTCTTCATTTCTACCAGCAAATTTGAAATTTCCTTGTCCTTCTCGGTCTGAAGTTCGTTGGTGGAGGCGGTAGTGGTTTCGGCATTTGCAGAGGGTGGTGGGGGTTTGGCAGCAGCTTGGGCATATGTGGTGAATAGTGGTGTACTTTGCACTCTCTTCCTGGCTTCTGGGAAAGGTATGTCTAGATCGATTTTGATTTTGATGATTTCTTTTTCCATTTTGTATTTCGGGCATTGGCGGTTGTTTGGTTTGTGGTTTCTTTTGCAGTTAATGCAAAACATGGCGGCACTACATTCCTCTTCTGTATTAATTTCATGTGTACCAGAACAATTAGTGCAGCGAACAGGACCGGGGCATGCTTTTCTAGCGTGGCCATACTTGAAACAACTGTAACACAGAAGCGGGCTCGGATAATACGGTCGCGTTGTACAACGGATGACTCCGATTTTAACATATTCCGGATATGTTGTCTTTCCAAAAGCGAGAATAATGGTAGATGTGTTTATTTCTTTGCCGTTGTCCCTTTTTTTAATTCGTCTGACTTCTATGACACCTTGTTCCTTAAGGTTTTCCAATATTGTCGCCTCATCAACGTCAATTAGCTCGTAACAGGATATCGCACATTTGCAAGTGTTCAATGTAGGATGTTTAACGACAGTGACATTAGTTCCATCAATCAATTTAGTCATTGCCAGCAATTTCCTGACCTGTACTGGATTTCTAATGCGTAATGCATAACGTGTCATGTTTGCTTCACTCGATCCACTTTCGATATTTCCTCCGACGGCCATTTTGATTGAATCACCAACAATGAAGGCGTTGGGAAGTTTGCCTTTGTCGGCAGCTTCTAATTGTAATATGGTTAATTGCCCGAAATCATTGCTGCCATCCATAAATTCTGGGATCAGTCGACGTGACCTTGAAAGGCCGCCTCCACTAGTGGAGGTCATAGCTCACGGTCGTCACCAATAAATCGGCGTTGAAATGTATATATTCACACTATAAACTTGCAAAGCTTGATTGCTCGATACTATAACCAGTCTAACTATTAGGTTTATAACAATGGGATAAAGATAACAATGAGATCTTCTGGATGTGGAGCTATTTGCTCATACGTCTGATCGCGGTGAGATGTACGATCCAACTGTGTACACAGCTAATGATATTGATCTATGCACTATTTGTCAACATTTTCAAGGAAAATATTTTTTTTTATAATTTTTAAAGTATTAAAATTTGACTGTTTAATCATTGGACAATAAAGCAACGATTGTCCTAAGGTTGTACAAGAACTGAAATAGCTGAACTGAAAAAACTGAAAAAAAAAACACATTACTTCTCATTATGCATGTGTATTTGACAGTTTTTGTGTTTATGGCACTGTTTACAAATGGTTTTCATTTGTACGCAAAAGTTTTCCGATGAAAATTTATGTAATGGTATTATTTATTTTATATACATACATGCTTTTGATTTTTTTGTGTTAATACAACAATTCCAAGAAAAATAGTCCTATTGCAAATTAAAGCTATTCCAGATTTGTTTAAACTATTTGTACTTGTACCTTATCTGAGAAATTTGATTATCGTGTAATTGATCTGGTGTTAAAACTTGTTATAAACCTAATAGTTAGACTGGTTATAGTATCGAGCAATCAAGCTTTGCAAGTTTATAGTGTGAATATATACATTTCAACGCCGATTTATTGGTGACGACCGTGAGCTATGACCTCCACTAGTGGAGGCGGCCTTTCAAGGTCACGTCGACTGATCCCAGAATTTATGGATGGCAGCAATGATTTCGGGCAATTAACCATATTACAATTAGAAGCTGCCGACAAAGGCAAACTTCCCAACGCCTTCATTGTTGGTGATTCAATCAAAATGGCCGTCGGAGGAAATATCGAAAGTGGATCGAGTGAAGCAAACATGACACGTTATGCATTACGCATTAGAAATCCAGTACAGGTCAGGAAATTGCGGGCAATGACTAAATTGATTGATGGAACTAATGTCACTGTCGTTAAACATCCTACATTGAACACTTGCAAATGTGCGATATCCTGTTACGAGCTAATTGACGTTGATGAGGCGACAATATTGGAAAACCTTAAGGAACAAGGTGTCATAGAAGTCAGACGAATTAAAAAAAGGGACAACGACAAAGAAATAAACACATCTACCATTATTCTCGCTTTTGGAAAGACAACATATCCGGAATATGTTAAAATCGGAGTCATCCGTTGTACAACGCGACCGTATTATCCGAGCCCGCTTCTGTGTTACAGTTGTTTCAAGTATGGCCACGCTAGAAAAGCATGCCCCGGTCCTGTTCGCTGCACTAATTGTTCTGGTACACATGAAATTAATACAGAAGAGGAATGTAGTGCCGCCATGTTTTGCATTAACTGCAAAGGAAACCACAAACCAAACAACCGCCAATGCCCGAAATACAAAATGGAAAAAGAAATCATCAAAATCAAAATCGATCTAGACATACCTTTCCCAGAAGCCAGGAAGAGAGTGCAAAGTACACCACTATTCACCACATATGCCCAAGCTGCTGCCAAACCCCCACCACCCTCTGCAAATGCCGAAACCACTACCGCCTCCACCAACGAACTTCAGACCGAGAAGGACAAGGAAATTTCAAATTTGCTGGTAGAAATGAAGAAGAAAAGTGCAGAAATAGCCACATTGGAATAAATAGTAATGAAATTGAAAAACTATATTAAAGAAAATTTCGTAACGAACAGTGTAAAGTGCCTGCTCCTGAATTAGGGTAATCCCAAAAATCATTATTTTAGTCTAAAGACTTGAAGAAAATTAAGAAGTTTGAAACGCCCAAACGTTCCGGTGTTAATGGACAGCAAACGTAAGATACTTCTATGAATATTGTAGAATAATATTGGGTTGAAACAATTTTTGTATATAACGTTGGAAGTATTTTGTTTTCTAAATGTGCACCAACAATGGCAAGCAAGTTTTGCATATTTTTTGAGTGCTAAATAATTTTTTATCATTACTTTTGAAAAATTCTAAATTTTATAGTTTTATTTCTTTTATAAATATTTTATAAATTATTTTATAGTTTCGATGATGAAACGAAGATGAATGGAGCATTTTAGACTTTAGATTTAGAGGAAACGGATATTCGCAGTTTTTCAGATTATTATCTTGCTAACAAATTTGTTTCGAGTAACCAGGAGAGAAACAAACATAGTTTTCCTTGTAAAAAACAAATCTTGCCATCAGGCCGCAGGAAATAGAAGAATAGGGAAAAGTATGCTTCGAGGGAACCGTAAAGAGAGAAAAATTTGTGGAAAAGCAACAGAAATGAAGGATAAGAGCATCGAAGATTAGAAGGGGAAATTACCATCCCTTAAGAAATATATTGATAATTAGCAACATGTTAACTAATTGCTGATTATTTTTAATGAATATATCTTAAAGTGTATACATTCTTAATAGTAAGCTATCAAATTAACTTTGAGGTCGGTGCAATATATTGCATGTCCAACCATTGGACTATAAGTGTCCAACTATAGGACAATACGGTTTCAGAAGTGTTCAACGATTGGGCATTCAAGCGTTCCTAAAAATAAAAAATAAGAAAACTTATCCAATTTAATTGCATAAATAAAAAATAAGAAAACTTATCCAATTTAATTGGATTAGTTTTCTTATTTTTTATTTTTAGGTTTCGTATTCTACTAAGACGCTCCAAAAACTTCAGTCATTCAAGCGTTGTTAAAAAATCGCATATTTTTTCACGAAAAACTTATTTTTTTCGTAAAAATGGCCATGTAATGTGAACATATTTTGTATCAGATTCAGATTTTTAGGTTTCTGTCTATTTGTAATTATTTGTTTAGAAAATATCGTTAAAAATCAAAACTCAGGGGCTTAGCTGTGCGATCATTGGCAAATTACCCTATTTGCTTTCCAAAACAATCTAGGTAAGGCAAATCCTATTAATTTGTTCATTTTTAATAGGAAATTTTATGCTCTTTCCAAATATATAATAACTAGCTGACCCGACAAACTTCGTATTGCCACAAATTAACCTGTGTTGTACATAAATCATGAATCTCGCATGATCTTTGTCACAATCTCGAGTTTTGCAAATTTCTGAGGAGTTCAACCTTAGATGATTCATTTTGGCAGTTACGTAACTACGAAAGCATATCAGGTAACCAATAAGCATCACCAATGCTATTCAAATATTGGCCAATAAGCATTTAAGTCGCCTTAAATGCTACTTAAATGCTATTTTGGCAAAATATACAGGTACTTTACTGATAACCTTCTTATAGTGCTGACAATGCTAATTTACAGCTAATTACCGACACGAAGAATTCGAATACAATTTTGGATGCCAATTTACAACACCTATGCAGTCAAAAAGCTAATATACAACAACGTGCAGTATAAAATGCCAGATACGCTGATTTGCTGCTTATGTTAATGCTTATTAGTTACCAGGAATGGGTAGTTCAATATACAAATTTGCAATTTTTCCTCACAGTAAAGTAGAAAACAACTCCCCTGTCCCCTCATTGCATAGCCAGAAAGCGGATAGTAATATTCGCTATGATTGTACAACATTTCGCCGGATATCATTTTGCGAAAAACCTTAAGCGGAATGTACCATTACACGGAAAACTTTTTTGTGGAAAGTACCATTTCGCGATCCTCTCCTTACTCGCTGTCGCTCGTTCCAGGAAACCCAGGTAGACCTAGGAAAACAAATAAACCTAGACAGTAGTGATTTCTGCGGGGAGTTGCCTCCCCACAGTGGGCGGCGCTTCCAACGGCGGGTTACTCTACGGGTCTAGTGTTACTATAGATAGTTTTTGTGGTCTTGTTATTGATTAATGTTTTATGGAAGAGTCTCGAATTTCTCGAGTCCGATTAGTTTCTGAGTTTCACAAAAAATTCTGTTTTATTTGTATGAGAGTCCATATCCCCCTACCACAGGGGTGAGAGGTCTCTAACTATCATAAAATAAATTCAAGACTCAAAAATCTCCTACATGCTAAATTTGGTTGAATTGGCTTGATTAGTACTCAATTTATAAGGAAATTTGTATTTCATTTGTATGGGAGCTCCCCTCTTAAAAGCTCCCCTCTTAAAAGGATTGTTGCACTGGCCCTGTAATTTTCCTGTACTCTAACAGCCGGCTGCGAAGTCTGTCGATAAAGAAGGGTAATGTCTAAAGACGGTATAAACCCATGGCTTTGCTCTTAAAAGGGGAAAGGGTCGTAATACACCACAGAAAAAAATTCTGTCATCTAAAACTCCCACATGCCGAATTTGGTTCCATTGCACAGTGGTCCCATTGGTATCAGAACACGCGTTTTTTTAATTGCGCCGAAATGGTTGATTATACTGGTTAAGTATGTTCAGAGAAATTTCTCAGCGTTAAAAGCTCTTTCATATGGCATGAACGATTATTTGATTAATCCCCCTAAAAGTTAGATAAAAAATTTATTTTTTGAACAGTAAGAGATACAGCAAAACAAAGTTCTACAAAATTTTTGAAAAAATTATTATAAAGAACTTTGCCAAAGAAAGTAACCTTATAGCTACTATAGTTTTAGAGATAAAGAACAATTTTTGTGGAGACTTTACGAAAATCAATTTTTTGACCACAGTTCTTTCTATAGTATTTATACGCATTTGATATGTTCGGTAAAGATTTTTTAACAGTCAAATTACATACTTTTGTAGAATATAGTAACTTGCTATCGTCAATATTTGCGGAGAAAATTAAAGTTTTCGTTTAAAAATTAACCAATTTTCAACAGCAATAACTCCCAAACATGCAAATATATTCAAACCATTTATTGCCCATGTGAAAGTACAAGAAAAATACTACAAAATGCAAAACAAATTAGCTTGACCCTGGTTATCCCTCTACCAAAACACTCGCATTGAAAATTGTTACTCGGTTGAATTTAATATGGCGTAGTGTAAAAACCGTGCTATCCCGATCAAGTAAGTGTGCAAAATAAATAATGAAAATGTGTATTCCAAGTAGTATGGATTATTTGTAGAGAAAAAGATTTTCAAAATTCGTTTTCGGATGAAATGTGATTACTGCAGTTCGAGGTGTACGAATTTCGAAATGTATTTGAAGATTCTCACTATCACAGATCCTCACTATCGCTATTATTGTGCATATCATATGTACTGACCAACAGTTGCAGTAGGTACATCTTCAGAGGACATGGCGTTTTTGTTATTTGGCAGTTCCCTCATGCTAGAAATTACCGGATCAGAAGATTCAGACGGCAGAAGATCCGTATTTGTAGCCATTCTGGGGATCTTCCTTGTGTGATGAGTTCGGAACTGTTGTATGTCCTTGTCCACCATTGTCATCATCAGCTCGTAACCACTACCGTTCTACCTTCACATTCAATGGATGTAGGATGAATTTTTGCGATTTGCTGGTCTATGTTAATTTTTTCTTGCAGCGTTAGTGCAGTCGTTTCCTTTGCAAACTGGAGATGCAACGGCCGGCAATACCTTGTCGAAGACGATCTAATTAGGCTAATTCAAAGAAACATATCTGGTCGAAGATGGATGTGAATTTAGGAATATATTCTTTCCATTTGTTACTGCTTTCATGGGAACAATTGATGTGACACAAAGGCTTGAGTTGGACTTCGTGCCATCATCATCAACGAATGTTTGCTAATACTCGCTAAGATCTGCGGTTCCATCTTCCATCGCAACCGTATTTTACGAAAAAAGTTACTGTCTTCAGTTCTTCACCAGAAAACGTGTTTAGTGATGCAGCTTTCGAGCTGATAATACTGGACGAGGTCTGATATGCACAGTAACAGCGATAGTGAGGATGATGTATCTTCAAATACACTTCGAAATTTGTACACCTCGAATTGCAGTAATTAAATTTCATCCGAAAACGAATTTTGAAAATCTTAATAATCCATACTACTTGGATTACACATTTTCATTATTTATTTTGCACACTTACTTGATCGGGATAGCACGGTTTTTACACTACGCCATATTAAATTCAACCGAGTAACAATTTTCAATGCGAGTGTTTTGGTAGAGGGATAGCCAGGGTCAAGCTAATTTGCTTTGCATTTTGTAGTATTTTTCTTGTACTTTCACATGGGTAATAAATGGCTTGAATATATTTGCATGTTTGGGAGTTATTGCTGTTGAAAATTGGTTAATTTTTAAACGAAAACTTTAATTTTCTCCGCAAATATTGACGATAGCAAGTTACTATATTCTACAAAAGTATGTAATTTGACTGTTAGAAAATCTTTGCCGAACATGTCAAATGCGTATAAATACTGTAGAAAGAACTGTGGTCAAAAAATTGATTTTCATAACGTCTCCATAAAAATTGTTCTTTATCTCTAAAACTATAATAGCTAGAAGGTTGCTTTCTTTGGCAAAGTTCTTTATAATAATCTTTTCAAAAATTTTGTAGAACTTTGTTTTGCTGTATCTCTTACTGTTCAAAAAATAAATTTTTTATCTAACTTTTAGGGGGATTAATCAAATAATCGTTCATGCCATATGAAAGAGCTTTTAACGCTGAGAAATTTCTCTGAACATACTTAACCAGTATAATCAACCATTTCGGCGCAATTAAAAAAACGCGTGTTCTGATACCAATGGAACCACTGTGCATTGGCTTGATTAGTACTCAAATTATAAGGAAATTTGAATTTCATTTCTATGGGAGCTCCCCCTCTTAAAAAGGGAAGGGGTCGTAATTCACCATAGTAAAAAATTCTGCCATTTAAAACTCCCACATGCTAAATTTGGTTCCATTTGCTTGATTAGTTCTCGAGATAAGAGGAAATTTGCATTTCATTTGTATGGAAGCCCACCCTGTTAAAGGGGAGATGGGTCATAACTCGCTTTCTAAAGAGGAGAGGGGTCTCAATTTACCATAGAAAAAAACTTGCCTCCAAAACCACTTACATGTCAAATTTGGTTCCATTTGCTTGTTTAGATCTCGAGTTATGAGGAAATTTGTTTTTCATTTGTATAGGAGCCCCCCCTCCTAAAGTGGGGAGGGATCCTAATTCACCATAGAAAATATTCTTGCCTACAAAAACTCCCACATGCTAAATTTGGTTCCATTTCTTGATTAGTTCTAGAGTCATAAGTAAATTTGTATTTCTTTTGTATGAGAGCCCCCCCCCCTCCTAAAAAGGTAAGAAGTCCTAATTCATCCTGGAAAAAATGGTTGTCTCCAAAAACACCCACACGCCAAATATGGTTGCATTTGCTTAATTAGTTCTCGAATTATGAGGAAATTTGTATTTCATTTGTGTAGAAGCCCCCCCTCTTAAAGTGGGGAGGGATCCTAATTCACCAAAGAAAATATTTTTGCCTCTAAAAACCTCCACATGCCAAATTTGGTTCTATTTGCTTGATTAGTTCTCGAATTATGAGCAAATTTGTATTTCATTTGTATAGGAGCCCCCCCCCCTCCTAAAGTGGGGAGAGGTCCTAATTCATCATAGAAAAAATTCTTGCCTCCAAAACCACCTACATGCCAAATTTTGTTCCATTTGCTTGATTAGTTCTCGAGTTATGAGGAAATTTGTATTTCGTTTGTATAGGACCCCCCCCCCTCCTAAAGTGGGGAGGGGTCCCAATTCATCATAGACAAAATTTTTGTCTCCAAAAACACACACATGCCAAATTTGGTTCCATTTGCTTGATTAGTTCTCGAGTTATGAGAAAATTTGTCTTTCATGTGTACAGGAGCCTCCCCTCTTAAAGTGGGGAGGGGTCCTAATTCACCATAGAAAATTTTCTTGCCTTCGAAAACCTTCACATGCCAAATTTGATTCCATTTGCTTGATTAGTTCTCGAGTTATGAGGAAATATGTTTGGAAGCTTCCCCTCTTAAAGGGGAGAGGAGTTATAATTCCCCTTATAAAGAGGGGAGTGGTCTCAATTTACCATAGAATAAATTCTTGTCACCGAAAACACCCACATACCAAATTTTGTTCTATTTGCTTGATTAGTTCTCGAGTTATGAGGAAATTTGTATTTCATTTGTACAGGAGTCCCCCCTCTTAAAGTGGGGAGGGGTTCTAATTCACCATAGAAAATTTTCTTGGCCTCGAAAACCTCTACATGCCAAATTTGATTCCATTTGCTTGATTAGTTCTCGAGTTATGAGGAAATTTGTATGGAAGCCCCCCCCCCTTTTAAAGGGGAGAGCAGTTATAATTCCCCTTATAAAGAGGTGAGGGGTCTAAATTTACCATAGAATAAATTCTTGTCACCGAAAACACCCACATGCCAAATTTTGTTCTATTTGCTTGATTAGTTCTCGAGTTATGCAGAAATTTGTGTTTCATTTGTATGGGAGCCCCCCTTCTTAGAGGGGAGAGGGGTCTCTAACCATCACTAAAACCTTTCCTGGCCCCAAAAACCTCTACATGCAAATTTTCACGCCGATTGGTTCAGTAGTTTTCGATTCTGTAAGAAACATACGGACAGACAGACAGACAGAAATCCTTTTTTATAGGTATAGATATTTGAGGGTTTCTCAACGATTTTCCCAGCTGAAACACAAATACTATGCAAAGAAATGCCAAAACGTTGTAAAGTCACGGCGGAATGTGTCATATATACATACATGGACACATACATACATTTATTTATTTTTATTTATTTATTTTCTATCCATCCGACCTAATAGGTCTACATGGAGCAATGGTTGGATATGGAAAAGCCAAGCTGAGGCCATCCTCACGTAGCACTATGGGGCAGAACCCGAAAGAGCTCGGACAAAACCTCAAAATTTTAATTTGAGATATTCTATCAAACTTAATATTCTACGTATAATAGACATATAATCTATAAGAGATATGCAAAAATAGTTTTAATAAGTGTTTTTACCTTTGTTATATACTATAATATATATATACTAATTGGTCGAAAAACACGAAACCGAAACTGTCGATAGAGCTCGACGAACTGAGCAATGTCTGTGTGTGTGTATGTGTGTGTGTATGTGTGTGTGCAGCTCATTTTCTATCGCCTGTTTCTCGGATATGGCTGAACCGATTTATGCGTTATTAGTCTCATTTGAAAGGTATTATTGCCTAGTATATCACTATTGAATTGCTTCGAGGTCCGATGTTTCGTTTAAAAGTTATAAGCAAAAATGTGAAAACTACGTGACACGGTTTTCTCCGGAACCACACAACCGATTTCAATGATCTTAGTACCAAATGAAAGCTCTTGCTAAATTATAAAAATTTTCAGGAAGTTTTATTGAAAACAAACAAGTAGTTTAAAAGTTATGCTTAAAAACGTGTTTTGACAAGGTAATAATTATCGCCTGTTTCTCAGAGATGGCCAAGCCGATTTATGCGCTATTAGTCTCATTTGAAAGGTAATATAGCCGGATAGATCACTATTGAATGGTTTTTTGATTGGACTTTTAATTTGAAAGTTAAGAGTAATTGAAATTACACGTTAAAATTTACAATACTTTATAGCGCTTTTAACCAAGATAATTTATCTAGTTTCAATTGTTCTAGTATTAAACGAGAGGTCTTAACACTGCAAATGTATTTACCAAATTTCATAAGGATTAATTCTACTGGTCAAAAGATATTTAAAAATGATTGATGAAATTTATTCAAGAAAACCTTAATGACCAAACCTTTAATTGGACTAAACATTTAAAACAGAATAATATAGTAAAAATGTGTAATTTTTCAACGGATGTTTCTTTGCAGCAGTTAATTAATAAAATATAGCACATTTTCTTACACTTTTAGGGTGACCGTGAATCCACCTAATAGGGTGACACAAATTTTTGTTTTTTTCATGCGTCCAAAAAAATAGCGTCTTCACAAAAATTCTAGAACACTAAAATAAGCAACTTTGCTGCATATAGTAACTATCTGTCTCTTAATGGTTGCGAAATTTAATGATTTGTTTGAAGAAACCACTTTAAAATCAAGCAAAGCAAAGCCATGGGTGTAAACGTCCTTCAGAACTTAACCCTTCTTTATCGACAGACTTCGCAGCCGGTTATTAGAGTACAGGAAAATTACGGGGCTAGGGCAAAGATCCTATTAACTCTGTAGCGACACCGATCAGTCGAAATTCGAACATACAATGACTGGCTTGTTAGGCTAGCATTGTACCCCGAAGCTAACAGCCACTTTAAAATCAGATCTGCTCAAAAATTCGGTATACGATGTTTTCATTGCTTTCCTATATTCTATAAAGTAATTTATAGCTTAAAATACACTCTGAAAATTGTTTATCGCTAGGATGCATATGGATGATAACTAGCACAGCGTTAACAAACAGTTGAATTAAATTCCGAAGACGTGTCGATTTCTTAATGATCATTTCCAGCTCAAAACGCTAAGCACAAAAAGCCAGTTTTTACTCGACTATTTTCGATTGGAATTGGAATTTGAATGTGAAAATAGTTTCTTTCTAAACCTAATATTTGACGACCAGCATTCCAAAAGGTCTCTTTGCGACTCGTCCCTTACGGTTATTACGGCGGCAGAAATGCACTTGAATGCGTCTATTTTGCATGAAACGGTTACTGGTGTTATTGGAAAGCTTATCCTTTAGAATAATTGGGTTGAAATCTATTTATGCCGCCATAATAAGCATAAGAGAAGAAACGGAAAGAGAATCTCTCATTTGCACTTTGGACCTTTTGACATGTTGGTCGAGATTTCCAGGTTTATCTGTAAGTAAAACATAAAAAGGTTTGACAAAACGGGTCTTTTTTAAAAAGGAGGTACTACCACTAATCGTACCACTTATGGAGGTATCAATCGGCACCAAATCTAAGATTTTTGCTTTCTGACCTAAAATGAACAATCTGACAAAATTTGGTTCAAATCCGTGAAAGTCGATTACACGGTTATCGGATACTTTGTATGTGTTGACTCCAATAGATAATTTTGAGATTTCACAACTGAATAACTTGAGAACGGCTGGGCCTAAGAAACAGTTTATATAAGAATTTAGTTCAAAGTGATGCGTATATAATTTGACTCTGTCAGTTTTATGAAAATTACAAATTCAAATACAAATCAAACATAATATTTTAACTGAAAATGCCTATGTCAAATGACATATAAGATGGTATAACAAAGGTTCCTTTCACCACTAGGTGGATTAAATCTTTCAATAGGCATTAAAGAAGATGAAACACAGCGTAAAAAAATTTGGAAAATGAAAAAATAATTATCATTTAATCTTTTAGTATCTAGCTACCATGCTGCTTAAAATTCTATACTTTTAAAGGACAATTCACATTAAAGGAATTATAAACTAATAGTTTAGGTGATATTAAGATAGATTTTTAACTACTAGGCTTTGTTCTGACGAAGTGTTTTAGAACAAAAAATTAGTTATTTTTGTCAATTTTCCATAGTGTGTAAAAATAGATTTCCACAGATTTCCGACACTACCATTAAATCAACATTCAAGGTGTTAACTAGTAATAAGCAAAAAATTAGTTGCTACTAGTTGCGATGTTCGGAGATATTAAAGTTTTCTGAATGCATGTTTTCCGGCATTTTAGGCTACAAATTAGTAAATGCGCGCGCCAGTGCGAGGTTCATTTCTGCTGTAGTTATGCTTGTGTATGTAAAACACATTTTATTATCGTTATGAAATACATTGGAGTTGATAAGGGGGGTCTAGGACATTGTAAAGGCGACCAGTTAACAGCTTTTTTCCCAATTAGCTCTGTTTCAAGTCAAATTGGCAGTAGAATATGTTCGGTTAGACTTTTAACTCGATTGAACTAGCCTCCATTTTGTTTATTTAGAGTCGAACATGCTGATGCGTGTATGCAGCATAAAAAGATTGCTACTCTGTCAGTTACTCGTTATTTTTTGTGCCTTCTGCAAGGCTTTGGCTGAGGTTGATGACGGCCTATCTCGCCACTTATATCCTTTTGCTTTTATGGCCAAACTAATGAAATAAAAATTTCAAATATAACGGAGATCATACTACGGAAACTTATAAATGATCGAGAGGCATACTATAAAATATGCAAAGATGTCCGTAATTTATCCTTTAAAAATCAAAACAAATGCTAACAGAGCAAAAGAATCAAATCAAAAATCCATTCAAAACACATGAATGCACTAAACCAGATAGTAGGGTAAGTTAACCTATATAGTAAACCCTTTACCTGTAATGGGCCCTCGGATAAAATTTCGATATTTATTAGCTTTTACTTCTTATTTCTGAGGATATATGATATGAAACAGAACATACTAAACATAACACACATTTGTGTTTATAAAATTTTAGCCGCATTTCATTATTAATGCTTTAAAATCGACATTTTCAACAATGAGGAACCATTATAAGGTTAACAATGTAAAAAATGCCGCCATTAGCGGACCCTTTCCATGCAAAATACACTAAAATTCTATAATGAACCCGGTTGTTATTCTATTGTAAACCACAAGGGTCCATAAAAGGACAATGGACAGTCCAATCTGTCTTAAAAAATATGTAAAATATAGATATTTGCAGCATAAATTGATATATTTAGGCTTATTCGAAAGTCATTAACATTGTAAGTGCCATCCGTTGGGTGTTTAGCGTTACGAGTTCAAAATAATTTATTGAAAGGTCCACAAATGGTTGATAACAGAGTAATAATACTAAATTACTCTTGATATAAAGATTGTGATAATTTGTATAGGAGGTCGTCCGACTACCATTTTCGACTGCACACTGAAAAAAATGTTTTTGAGTATTTAAATTATTTATAACTTGATTCCCGTAAGTCCTACAATTTTGGTATGTTCAGTAACTTTACGTAACTTTATAGGACAAACAACTTTTCTGAAGACACAACATTTCTAAAGTCATTATTTAAAAAGTTAGACTTCAACGCCATCTATAGGAATAAAAATACAACTACTTAAAATTTACTAAAAGATGCAAAATTTTATAGCAAACAATGTTGCTGAAGACCATAAAGGTCTGCGAAGCATATGAAAGAAGTTATGAGGTTTTGTCCGAGCGCCGAGTCAATCTGCCCCACTGTGCGTAGGCATAAAAACCCCATCAGCTTCACAAAAATACATAATTACAACTCACATCACATACTACATAATAAATAAACATTAATTGTCAAGTGAGTAACTAACTTAAACTAAATACAAAAAATCATGGTCACTTTTAAAATACTAGAATTAGAAATCTTTTGGAAGTATTTGTGCGATAGTTCTCCGAATTCATACATGTGCTCCACTAAAGAAAACGTTCGAATACACGCTGATATAGGTTTATTGAATCTAAAAGTTGTACGGTGCGATAGAGGTTGTAGCAGTCCAGTAGAGCGGAGAGAAGGCTGAGGAGCACGGAAGTTCAACGTTGAAAGAATGTTCGTTGAATCAATTTCTCCATTCAATATTTTGGCAATAAACATGCCTTGTTGAATTTTCCTACACACTTAAAAAACTCAGCAAAATTTGCGGAGATTTGGACAGCCGAGCGCTCGGTAAAAATGTCAGTTTTGCTATTCGACGTTTACGGATCTTTACTAACGTTTGGCATCATAAAAAATTTTACCGAACGCTCGGCTGTCCAAATCTCGGCAAAATTTTGCTGACTTCGGCACTTCTTTTTAAGTGTGTACGGCGTTCTAAGGTGTCAAGCCCAATAAGGCGACAGCGATCAGGGTACGGAGGCAGGTTCACGGGATCTCGCCAGGAAAGATTACGTAACGCAAGACGAATGAACCTCTTCTGCACTCGTTCAATTCGTAAATTCCAGGTTAGTTGATATGGAGTCCAGATAGGACACGCGTTTTCCAATAGAGGTCTCACCAGGGAACAGTACAAAGCCTTCAAGCAGTATGGTTCCTTACATACATACATACAAACTAGACACATGCACACGTTCAACGCACATACATTGAATACAATCGACATTTGACTGATATATTCTGATTTTACGCGTCTTAGCGGTTTAAAATACGGTGCTTAAGTGTTAAAATTTGAATAACTTTTGAATGAATCATCCGATTTTCAATAACTTGGTTTCGTTTGATAGATTTTAACAGTTATTTGCAAATAATAATAAATTGTAGGATGTTGCTCATTGAATTAATGTTTATATGTTACAAAAATATGTTTTAAATACTTTTTTTACGTAGAACTACGTTTTACGGCAAGTTTTGAGATAGGGTGTCATTCCAACAAATCGAAAAATGCGAGCGTCACGAAAAATGAAAGGTTTTGAGCGCTAATAGCTCAGCGGTTTTCCAATCGATTTTCAATATTCTTACACCAATCGATTGGAAAATCTTCTAAGAATTGACCCAAATAAAGAAAAGTGTGGATTCTTGATGCTGAACTATTGAAAAAATTGAAAATAATGAACCTATGTTTTACCAGAATTCTCGCTTCGTCATTGGTTGTTGGAAATGAAGCCATCAAAGTAGAAACGCGTTTTCACGCTTCGGCTTATAATTCAGTCAATTTTCAATAGATTTCCAAGATATTTACACCAATTGATCGGGAAATCGATTGAAAATATTGAAAATAAAGCAAACTATTGATTTTGTTTTTGAAATTGGATTTGAAAAATTTTTGTTTTTGAATTGATTTTGAAAATTTGAATTATTTTGATATTTTTGCCTTCCCTCGTCAGTGCTTCCCTAGCACGGATGACAGAAATATATACGATATAAGCTATGGGTTAAGCTTCTTTATGATTGTATTTAATTTACACCCTATAGAATCCGATCGAAAATTGTTGAGCTTCAGCTGTTGCTGCTTCCCACGGATAAGGCAACGAAGACATGCAAATTCACTAAGCGAGGTGTTAGAGCTGGAGGACTCGTTTCGCTGCTGTGAAGGAATATCTGGCTGCTGAAGTTCTGGAATTGGGAGGACATATGCTGCTCGCGATAACGAAACGATCAGAATTATCGTCACTTGCAGCTGGCCATCCGCAAAAACAAAGGGTTGAACAAATTGCTGTCCCGTGTCACCACTGCAATGAGAAGTGTCTCCGAACATCTAAACTGTTTTGTTGCTGCCCAAGAAGACGGAAAAGAAGGCTTAAATTTCCAACATATCACGACGAAAAACCGTTCTTTTAAGAACGAAACATATGTTCATGAAGATTTGAGGAATTTTCACTCACTGATTTAAATTCTATTTAATTTAGATTGATTCTAATGTACGCTTCTTATCAAATAATTTTAACCGATCACCTCTCGCGCTTCTGTTTGCTTGTTGCTGCTGGACGCTGGTTGCAGCCAACAAATATACTTGCTCCAAGTAAATGTGTTCGGTCAAGCGTCGAAATAAATGAAATTGAATTTAATCAAATGAAAGAGTTTTAGTAACATCTTTTGCATCTTAGTAACACAAATTTATCCATCACCAATGCTACAGTAATAATACGTAGCGTAATTTTTCTTTGGCAGCAAAAGGCGAACGGCTCAATGGTAACTTTGCTCTTTTGTTCAGACTGAAATTGAAATGCTCTATTTTTTATTTCACGTAGATGATAGAATGAAGAACCAAGAAAAATGGGTGTGGTCTTTTTTTGTCGCTTGCTCTGGTACATAATACGTGGTAAGCAGGCGAACAGCATTCATTCATTCATTCATCATTCTTCGTCTGACTGTTCGCATCACAAGACGTATTCATTTTTCCTGTCCGCTATCACGTTGAGTTACAATCAGTCACAAATCTCACCAGCCTTAAGGTGTCTTTTGGAGCACGCCAGGAGTATGGGTAAAGACCGATCGGAGGCTCCCGCCGAATCCCAAAGCAACAAACGACGCCGAAAACAACCGGTGGAACAAGCAGCAGCCGACTCTGCAGCCGTCCTGGAGAAAAACCCGTATGCCTTGCTTCCCCAAGACGTGGGGGAGATTGAAGTCGGAGTGAAAGAAAAAATTCCACCACTATTCACCCCAAACAAAAATGTAACATTGCTCAGAAGCGAGCTACTTAAGCTGAAACTATCTCCTACGTTTAAGCTCTGCAGTATGGGGACGAAAATCGTCTGCATCAACATGATCCAGTACAATGAAGTAGGAGCTTATCTTCGTGGCGCCGGGTATGAGTTTTTTACCCACGAAATACAAAATAACAAACCTCTTAAGGTGGTTCTCCGCGGATTGCCGACTATAGATCCGGCAGAGGTAAAACAAGAGCTGGAAAACGCGCACGGATTGCGCCCGAAGGCGGTATTTGCAATGTCGCGACCGAAATCCACTACGAACTATAGTGATACAATGTACTTGGTTCATTTGGAAAAAGGATCCACAAATCTCACCCAACTGCAAAACGTTCGCGCCGTGTTTCAAATCATTGTCCGGTGGGAGAGATACAACCCCAAACGTCGTGATGTCACCCAATGCACTAAATGCCAAGGGTTTGGTCATGGAGGACGTAACTGTTACATGAAACCTAACTGTGCCGTTTGCGCTGGAGATCACTTGACGGCGGACTGCCAGCTGAAAGAAACGACATTGAAATGCATCAACTGTGGTGGAAATCACCGTGCGTCTAGCAAAGAGTGTCCCCGACGGGAACTATACATCGCTATCCGGAAGAAAGCCTCAACGAACAACCAACCAGGACGTCGTAAGGTACGGCCAAGCAGCTTGACCTTCAACGAGACACAGTTCCCCGCTCTTCCGTCACGACGTAGTATCCCGAACCTGGAACCGCTCCCGCTAAACATTCAACGAACGACCAACCCTAGTGCATCTCTGCCAATTCACCAACGTCTTGCAGCAGCCGCTGCATCTCCGCCAGCCGCTCCCTCTACTGGCCCATCTACCTGCCACGGCGAGTACTCACAAACTGGAAACAACAATCTTTTTTCATCTGAGGAATTAGTGGTTATCTTCCAACAGCTTCACGCACGTCTACGTGAGTGCAAAACTCGGGAAGACCAGGTGCTTACCTTGGGAATATACGTCATCCAGTATGGCCGATAACTCCCTTCGCATCGCTAACTGGAACGCCTGTTCTGTAAAAAAGAAGGCTACCGAATTCGCACATTTCCTAGGAGAGAAAAGGGTAGATGTGGCATGCATCACCGAAACCCATCTAAGACCCGTAGATAAACTATATTTACCAAATTTCCGCGTCGTCCGTTTGGATCGGTCTTGCACCGGTAGAGGGGGAGTGGCTATCGCGGTAAAATCAGGATCCGCATTCCGCCTGCTGCCGAGTTTCCACCTAAGCATCATTGAAGCCATCGGGATCGAGATTGACACTTCTCTTGGTCCGATTACCATCATTGCGGTGTACTGTCCCAAGCAGACTAGCATCACGGACGGGACAGCTGCTGTCTTCCGAAACGATTTAGCCAAGTTGACTCGGCGGCGAGCCAAGTACATCATCGCAGGGGACCTGAACGCTCGACATGATATGTGGGGCAACCGTAGGCGTAACCGAAATGGATCGGTCCTCGCTGAGGACTTTGAAGCTGGACCACCATACTATTCTTGCTCCGGACTGCCCCACAAGGATTTCTAGTTCGGGGGTTCATTCCATCCTGGACTTCTTCATTTCGAACATGGCTTTTGCTGAGGTCCCTGCCGTGTTCGAAGAGCTCTCATCGGACCACTATCCAGTGATATTAACGCTTGGTGCTTCTGCAGACTCGGTGGAAGTAAACCATCGACGTAATTACCAACGAACCGATTGGGTGGAGTTCCAACGGATCGTCGACCAGAGAACCAGCATCGATCACCCCCTGGAATCGCTGGTGGAGATCGACCAGGCGCTGGAATCCCTCCAGCAAGCGATTAACGAGGCTTGCGACCGAACGGTCCCAATACAACGTCAGGTGAGTACCTCTCTCCAGATCGATAGCACCACTAAACAACTGATACGACTTCGCAATATCTACCGGCGACAGTACCAGCGAACTGGTAATCGGGATAAAAAAGTATCGTTCAATAATTTTACCAGGGCGATCCAGGCGAGGATCCAAGACCTTAGAAATAGGGAATTCCAACAAAAACTCCGTCAAATCCCGCCACATTCAGAACCATTTTGGGCGATGGCCAAGATTCTCAAGAAAAAACCAAGGCCTATTCCACCTTTTGTCTCGTCCGGGGAAGGCAGTGATAGCAGTATATTAATAACACCTCTTGAAAAAGCAAATGCACTGGGGCAGCAGTTTGTGTTATCGCATAACTTGGGGCAAAACATCATTAGTCCTCACGAGCGGGCCGTTGCTGTGGGGGTTGCTTTGGTTGACCAATCGGAGAGCTTGGTTCCAGAGGAATCGAGAATCACGGCGGATGAGCTGATGAGTTTCGTGAAATCATCTAAGAACATCAAGGCCCCCGGTTTTGACAATACATTTAACATCGAGCTAAAACATCTGAGCCGTCGCTCATTTACTTTTATAGCTAAGGTTTTTAATCGTTGCTTGGAGCTTAGCTACTTCCCTTCCGTTTGGAAGTTAGCCAAAGTTATCCCAGTTCTCAAACCGGGGAAAGATCCTTCTGTTCTCAAGAGTTATCGGCCAATCAGCTTACTCTCTGCTCTCTCCAAGCTGTTCGAAAGGACAATCCAGCACTGAATTCTGTCGTTTGTTGATGAGAATGGTGTCTTCCTGGAGGAGCAATTTGGGTTCCGTAAGGGAAGATCCACCATTCACCAGCTCACCAGAGTTACTAACATCATACAGCGGAACAAGTCGCTATCCAAATCGACAGCAATGGCGATTTTGGATATAGAAAAGGCGTTCGACAATGTGTGGCACGATGGCCTGGTGTCTAAGCTGCATGGTTTAAATTTTCCGATGTATCTGAATAAGATCATCAATAATTATCTTTCGGACAGAGCATTTCAGGTCTGTCTGCATAATGTTTATTCGGAGAAATTTAACATTCCTGCAGGTGTGCCCCAGGGAAGTATCCTTGGGCCCATCCTGTATAACATTTTCACCTCAGACATCCCACCTCTCTCAGGTGGCGGTGTTCTGTCCCAATTCGCGGACGATACAGCGATCATGTATACCGGTCGTGTCGTTCGTGCTCTGACAAATAAGTTGTAGATCGGCCTGGATGCTCTGACTGAATATTACACAAACTGGAAAATAGTAATCAATGCGGCGAAGACACAGACCATCTTGTTTCCACATTCGAGATCAACTAGGCTTGTACCGGCTGTAAACTGCAAAATTCGGTTTGGCGACTCCTACATTCAATGGTCCGACGAAGTGATCTATCTAGGTCTAACTCTAGACAGACATCTGATTTACAGGTCTCATGTTGATAAAATTATCACCAAATGTAACATAATCATCCGATCACTGTATCCGATGATATGTAGAACATCTAGACTAAGCTTGCAGAATCAGATGGCTGTCTACAAGCAAATAATTTACCCCTCTATTGAGTATGCGATCCCTGTTTGGAAGGGTTGTGCCCGTTCACATAGATTGCGACTCCAGCGCATTCAAAACAAAATTGTCAAAATGATTCTGAACTTGGCTCCCTGGACGAGAACAACAGTCGTACATGAGTTGGCCTCCCTGGAAACCCTTGAACAAAAGTTTAACACATACTGCGAAAAATTTGGAGAGAGGTGCTCAACCTCTGAACATACAATCATACGAAATTCGTATCAGTTAGGTTAAGTTAGATTTTAAGTAGGTTAAGTAGGTAGTAATTTCTTAATAATTTTCTCCCCAAAAATTTCTTAAATGTTACTTCAACACAAACATTCTCACAGAGTAGAAAATACCCAATAACACAAACTAACAAACATGTTAAAACACTATTCTTTCCCAAAGATGAAGAGCTTACAAAAGCTAAACACTTAGATTGTCAAACGTTGTATCATCAAAAAACTACAAAAATAAAATAATAGTTTACTACTACTTACTGCGAACAGCATTATTCAAACGCTAGCTGAGCTAGTGCCGACATCGTTTGCCAGGCAAACGGAAGTCACGTACGACTCGTGATGGACTATCTGGCGACAGGAGTTCTGGAATTGGGAGGACATATGCTGTTCGCGACAACGAAACGATCAGAATTATCGTCACTTGCAGCTGGCCATCCGCGACAACGAAGAGTTGAGCAAGTTGCTGTCCCGTGTCACCGCTGCTATGAGAAGTGTCTTTTCGAACATTCAAACTGTTTTGTTGCTGCCCAAGAAGACGGAAAAGAAGGCTTAAATTTCCAGGATATCACGTTGAAAAACCGTTCTTTTAAGAACGAAACATGTGTTTATGAAGATTTGAGGAATTTTCACTCACAGATTTAAATTCTATTTAATTTAGATTGATCTGATTGTTCGCTTCTTATCAAATAATTTTGACCGATCACCTCGTGGTTTTGTTCGCTTGTTGCTGGTGGTATATATGTTATATATATATGGTATATATGGTATATATGCTGCTCGCGACAACAAAACGACCAGAAGCATCCCACGTCACTTGCAGTTGGCCACTTGGAGTGGTATTTCATCGTGATTCAGGACCATACACGAACGGTTTTGTTGATCGCATAGCTGTTGAGGCTTTCCGGTTGGTCCGTTGCAACAAGCCATGCCTGGTTAGCGGTTATCGGTACTCCAATTTACCGAACAGAGAATTACGTTAAATGCATTAGTGCAAGTTTATTGCAAGCAGGAGTTATGATAATCAAACAATCGGTTCTTTTAAGGGCCACACAACGATTGAAGAGTTTATTATATTTTCTTGCCCAGTTAATACCATAATTAACACAGTCAACGAGGGAAAAGTTGAATTTTTCGCCATTGCGGACGACCAACCAATGACGGTAATAAGTTTTCTGGTCACAGGCGACATTTTCTGCGACTAGTGATGTCTGAAATTTTCAATTATTCGATTACCGATTAATCGGTGAGCGTTATCTGCACTAATCGATTAATTCAACTATTTATGCTGGCAGTTTTTGATTAAAAATTATTCGAATATTCCTCGTGTTATTCCATTAGTTGAATTAATTGAACGATTAACGGACATCACTATCTGCGACTTCCAAAACGTCTGCAGGTTGTAAATATTTTATTATGAGTGTTCTTTTGTAAGCCGCAGAAAAGTTGCGCAAAATTTTCAACTTTGAAAACTCGCGCGTACCGTCTCCCGATTACTAGAGGAAAAGCACTATTCAACGTAGAAACTTATCATACAAATTTATTTACTGTTTGGTTTAGTTACTAACTTGGTTTCGTTTTAATAAAATAGATTCAATCAATTCCTGGATATAACTCCAAAATCGGTTGAGGATTGAATGTATACAATGTTTCTACTTTGATGACCGTTACGGATGTAGCTTGTATACATGAAGAATCATATTATTATATACATGGATACATCCTACTATCGCTACAAAGAGACTTACGTGGTCCTACGTCACCTATGCGGTCGTGTCTTGTGCACAACCCCTGTAACAGGTCCGCCTTTTCGCTACCCGATTAATAAGCGGGTGGCTTAAGCGCCACTCTCCGAAGGAGAGACCACCCACCGAGATTAACGGTTGCCCAGCCTGAGATCCCGAGTTCGGGAAGGGAAGCGGGTTGGCAGACTTAAACACGTGACGCTATACTCCGTATGGCTACGTCACAAAACTTTACCTACGATACAGACCTGGCACTTAAGAACAGCAGCGTTTGAACTCGCAGAGACAGACAAATGAACGGGGAATTCTCATCACTGGCCGAGTCCAGTTTCCACCTAGAAATGACCGCAAAATGATTGAAGAGAGTCCTTGGCTGATTTCGGAGTCAGCCGCCCCAGTAGAAAATGCTCAAAGACTAACAAGGAACGCAAACCGAACACATGAAAAATCCCTTCTAAGCCTACTGCATGGAGGTTCGTTTCATAACTTAAATGCGCCTTCTATCGTACTACTACAAATTTATATTTGAGAAAATTGGCATTCATCAAACACTCCACTTCGCATTTCTTAACATGGTTTATTCGATCGATTGATTCTCTCTACTTGCCTAGGCCTAATCATTTCATTCTATCCTTTCCCATCTTTCTTCTGTTCTAGCTAGCGGTGTGTGCAAAAAAAGAAAAGAACGTACGTTCGCTGTGCGGTGCGGTGGGTTGCTACCAACCGGCTGCTGTTGGTTTGGTTAGGGTCACGGCCCGTATAATAGTCACATGCGCATGGACAACAATTCAAAAAAAGAGTACTCACTCAATACCCGGGGTTTACTTGAGGTTTACCGTCGCTGCATGGTGGTTCATGTGGTTTAACAAAATGGCGGGGTCGCCATCACTATCCTGGGCAATACGCGATTTATCTGATCCGCGCCACGCGGATCCCGAAAATGACTCTCCTGCTGCTGACGACGCACGGCGTGCGAAATTGGCTGCTTTCTACTCGACGCTAGTAGTCTCACTCGATGCTAGTTGTTTGCTGTGTGTTGGATGCTGCCGATTGCTGTTCGGCCAGCCTATCCCGTACAGGGCGCAAAGTGACGACGCTACCCTCGTCCGGCGTTGTAGCGGGCCGGGAAAACTTGGAGCTGACGGTGGGGCCAGGAGCAGTCGATGACAATGTTGCAGGGTGCCGATGATGTGTTCCGTGGCGAATCTATCATCCGAAATTTAAAAGAAAACCACACGCAATTTTACGCACACCGCCTTTTGTCAAAAATAGGTGCCCTACCTCTCGCAGCACACTTGCAGGCACGAACTGCGGTCGCACACGGGTAGCACTTTAAAACAGAGGAACGTTCTATCACTGCCTATCTATGGGAAAGGGAAAAACTGCTTATCTGGCTAGAAAAAAGATATCTTTATGCGTTTCACTACCTTTGCTTTCAAATCACGTCGCGAGTTAACTTTACGGACAACTCCTGCCTCTTCCACAGGTCAGATCAAAGTGAAAGATCAGGACGAGGTGATCCTCAGATAACCGTCCTTGATCGAAACCTGCCTAACGAAATTCTTTATCGCTGTGTTCGAAAGTACGAAGTTGCATTTTCGGTTAAAGTGATCTTCTTCTAGCGCACGGCTTGCATCTTGCCAACCCGACCAACCCCCCAAGGTTAGAGAGCAAAGTGAAACACTCTCCCGACTGCGGGCGGGTCATCAGCCTTTATCGACAGCTCAACCTCCTCGATCGAGTTAGCGGTGATAGGCAAATTAGGCAACGTAAGCGAGCGTCTGGGATATCATTCTGATAGCAGCACATATGCAAATTTGATTTGATTTCGTGAGTCGGCGCGCGGTGCCGCCGACCACAGATTTTTATTGAAAATTTACTTGGAAAAGTAACGATATGAAAAATGAACTAATATCTAAATTTACAAATAATACTAATAATACTACTGATGGGATGTTGGCGATTATTAAATTAATTCTAATAACTTTGTACATGTGAGTTCGTTACACCCCTCTGATTTTTAAAGAGGACATCGTTTCCAGTGTAAAAACTATCGAGGCATTACACTGCTCATATCAGCTTTCATGATGTTGGATAGACTGTAGCAAGCGGATGCATTCAGTAACCTTCAACATTGCCTTGGAAGATGCAATACGCAGAAAGGAATGGAATCATCACGAAATCTGAAATGCTTTTTGGTTTTGCGGGTGTCGTCGATATCATCGTAGAGTCGTGCCAACCGTATTGCAGTGGAAGAGGCCTTTAAGCCTTTTAAATTGGAAGTGGCAAGATTGAGACTTACCATCAACACTGCCAAACCGAAGTACACAATTGTTGGCAGACATCGTGGGTGTCCAAATAGTGCTGGTGTCGAGGTGGAGCTGGATGTGGGCCAATATGAAGTACCGTGACCGCTCCTAATTCTGCGCAGCTCATAATTCTGCGTATTTTTCTTTATATAAGTATTTTTTAACATTGTGCATAACTATGATCTTTGCGTTATTTTTTTATAAATGTCTATTGAATATTACGCCATTATTCACAAACGGGTCATAATATTCGAGAGCGAAATAATTTAACGTGAAACTGAAAGTATTTTATATGGTAGAAAACATCGTCGTTAGCACCAACGCTAAGATTGTCCTTCTAGAAAATTAACAAATTTATGATTGAAATTCTTTGCAATGATTAAATTACACAGCATAATTAGAAAGAATAAAACAACAACTTTTCTTGGAACAAAGTTCCAAGAAAAGTGTGAATCAAATCGATTTTTTGTATTTGAATATTGCGGGGTTGTCAACAAACTACGTTGCATTACGTCAGATTGTTGAAGAAAAACGTCCACTTATGGTTTTTCTAGCAGAAACTCACATTATTGAAACTGAAGCGTTTGATCAATACACTATTCCGGGATATAATGTTGCTGCTTGTTTATCACATTCTAGACATACTGGCGGTGTTGCTATTTATGTCAAAGAATCAGTTCAATTCAACCTTTGTCTCAACGAAGTGAATGAAGGTAACTGGTTCTTAGGCATTACGGTTGTACGTGGCATAAAGATGGGTAATTATGGTGTTTTGTATCATTCTCCCAGCTCTAGTAACCAGCGTTTTGTTGAAATCTTAGAGAACTGGCTAGGGGCATTCCTTGATGCAGGTAAATTAAACATATTGGCTGGAGATTTTAATATGAATTGGCTCGATACCTCAATTTCGCATCGCTTGAAACGTCTTGCTGAATTTTTCAATTTAAGACAAACCGTAGATAATCACACGCGGATTTCCCAGCATAGCAGAACTTTGATTGATCATGTCTATTCCAATTTTGATACTGTTTGCACAGTCACGGATATAAATTTGAAAATAACCGATCATGAAACATTAGTTATTAAAGTTGTGGATAACTTAAATAATAGCGAAGATTTTGTAAACTTGAAATGCTGGAGAAAATATTCGAAACATGCTATTTCGAATCTTGTTGAGAGAAGCGTAGATTTTCCACTCGCGGCCGGAAGTTTAGATGAATCTGCGGCTGTTCTTACGAATGCTTTGAAAACGTGTACGAATCAATTAGTTGAACAAAAATTTGTTTCTTTGAAAAACTCGAACAGCTGGTATAATTTGGATCTCTTGCGTCTTAAACGTGAGAGGGACAAATGGTACAAAAAATTTCGCAGATCGAATAGTCAAAATCATTGGTATGAGTACACGACCGCGCGTAATAAATATTCACAAGAGATTAAGAAAACTCGATGTGAATATATCCAGAGGAAGATTAATCAGCATCAAAATAACAGCAAAGAGTTATGGAAAATTTTAAAAGCTTTATTGAAACCAAGTAATTGTAGATCGCGGTCCATAACTTTTAATGGCACGTTAGAACAGTCAGAACTAGTAATTGCTTCTAAGTTTAACGATTATTTCGTCGAAAGTGTGTCGTTGATCAACCAGTCTATTGAATTGGTCGATGAGCCCAATGAAATAAAACAGCCGATTAATAGTAATTGTAGATTTGAAGGTTTTCAACCAATCACATTAGGTGAACTTAGAAAAATCTGCTTTTCATTAGGAAAAACGGCTGGCGTAGATAACGTAAATGCTAGAGTTATTCAAGATTGCTTTCATGTTATAGGTTATACCGTACTAGACCTGATTAATGAATCGTTGCAAACTGGGAACGTTCCTCAAGTATGGAAAGAATCGTTGGTTGTTCCAATTCAAAAGGTTGCTGGAACGATTAAAGCCGAAGAGTTTCGTCCCATCAACATGTTGAACACTTTAGAAAAAATCCTAGAACTTGTTGTTAAAGATCAGCTACTGCAATACTTAAGTAGTAATTCTTTGTTGATTCCGGAACAATCGGGCTATCGAGAAGGCCATTCTTGTGAAACCGCATTGAACTTGGTGTTAGCAAAATGGAACGACTACTTAGAGCGTAAAGACTCAATAGTTGCTGTTTTCTTGGACCTAAAACGCGCTTTTGAGACAATTTCTAGGCCCTTATTGTTGAAAACAATAAAGCGCTTTGGAATTAGGAGTATTGCTTTCAAGTGGTTTGAAAGCTATTTGTCCAACAGAACTCAAAGGACTGCCTTTAATGATTTCGTATCTGATCCTGTGGGTAACAATCTTGGTGTACCCCAGGGAAGTGTATTAGGGCCCCTTTTATTTATTATGTATATAAATGACATGCGGCGAGTTTTGCGTTTTTGTGACATCAATCTTTTTGCAGATGACACCGTATTGTTCATTGCAGCTAAAGATTTAGATGAAGCCGTTTTACACTTGAATGAAGATTTACGTTGTCTAAGTAGATGGTTGAAGTATAAGCAACTGAAATTGAACACAACTAAAACAAAATTTATGGTCATTTCGCGGAATCGATCAAATGAAAATGTCTCAGTGATGATTGATAATGAGACAATTGAACGCGTTCGGGAGATAAAATATCTTGGCGTGACTATTGATGACAAACTAAAGTTCAATACTCACATTGACAATGTCATCAAGAAAATTGCCAAGAAGTATGGAATTTTATGCCGATTGAAAAACGATTTAACTGTTGGTAGTAAAATACAACTATACAAATCAATCATCTCTCCTCATTTGGACTTTTGCCCTTCCATTTTATTTTTGGCCAATGAAACGCAAATATTGAGACTACAGCGTTTGCAGAATAAAATAATGCGGTTGATTTTAAGATGCGATAGATTCACCTCCTCAACTTTTCTGTTAGACGCTTTGCAATGGTTGTCAGTGAAGCAAAGAATTGTTTATTTAACTATGGTGTTCATTTTCAAAGTAGTCAACGGTATGTTGCCTCAATATTTGTGTAATCGAATTGAAAGAGGACGAGATTTTCATAGATATAACACCAGAAACGCGGATGAAATAAGGACACCGAATTTTTTGTCAGGTGCTTCACAAAATTCATTATTTTACAAAGGAATAAACGTTTTCAATTCAATGCCAAGACACATTAACCGGGCATTAACACTTGCCGAGTTTAAGAGACTATGCATTTCACACGTTAAAACAATTTTTTAAAAACGGAAGAAAATATTTTACTCATTGCTGTAGCATGCATTTGACGAAATTTCAAAAGGATTAATTTACATGTGGATAATTTTATTTTGCATAGCATTACCTATATTTATTCTGTTTTTTTTTTCTTTTTAATAATTCGAAGATTGTAACTAACAAAGTTTTTATGAACGGCTCTCATTTCTGTATTGAATATTTTTAACTTGTATTTGTATAGAATTTATTTATTTATTTTTATTTTAATTGTATATCACATTAACTGCTGTGTTCACCACGATGGTGATGATGGAATTTTCTTTTAAATTGTAGTAATTAAAAAAAAAAAAATAAAGAGTAGTCTACAAAAGTTTGAGCCTCGCGCGCGGAATACAGGTATAAAGGACATTTTTACATTTTGATGAAAAATAATTCATATTGTATGCTTTGAGAGAAATCATAAATGATTAGTGGGTTATCCGGCAGACTGCTGGGCCAACTTGCAAACTTTTGTGGTAGACATCAAAAGCTTTTTTATTAGATCTCAAGTAAACTGTTTTTGAAGGAATTTATACCTGTTTATGAAATCAGTTCGTCTTTTTTGCATAACTGGTTCAAATTGTTATTATATCAATTATCTTATAGATAAACCGTCTTGCTCAAACCTTTGTGGGGGTATGAGGCGGGACCATCATCATCATCATCATCATCAATTAGTTTTAGTCATGTTTTAGACAAAAAGAGTGATTGCATGCATTGCTTTCCTTAAAAAATGCGATGCAATAATGCGCAGATTTGGGCACAGATTTTTTATTAATGTTCCAAATTCTGCGCAGTAACGCATCCTACGAAGAAATCGCGAAAGAATACGCAACCTCACCCAAATGGCTGAGGTATAGAGGCATGAAAATTCAAGTAGAGTCTTTAACTTGCATTGATTGGAATCCTGTGCTGTGTCTCGGGGTCCGAACCTACGAGCGCCAATTCATGAAACCATGTTTTCTTTTTTTTTACTGTCCATCGTCATGGGGCTGTCAGAGAGTGGGGAAGTGGTTTTTATTTGAAAACACAATTTTAACATGGACTACGTCTTACGGCAAGTTTTGAGATAGGGTGTCATTCCAAAAAAATCGAAAAATGCGAGCGTCACGAAAAATGAAAGGTTTTGAGCACTAATAGCTCAGCGGTTTTCCGATCGATTTTCAACATTCTTACACCAATCGTTCGGAAAATCTTCTAAGAATTGACCCAAATGAAGAAAAGTATGGATTCTTGATGTTGAACTATCGAAAAATTGAAAATAATGATCCTATGTTTTACCAGAATTCTCGCTTCGTGATTGGTTGGAAGATTCTTTACGATGATCTAAACCTATACCAATTTGATATCTGTGCTTGGGAAGTAAGCCAAAACAAGTGACCAAGTCACCTCATTTCAACAAGATTTCTTAACACCGCGGTTCAACCTAGACCATTTTGATGTCCTTGCTTGGGAAGTACGCCAAAGAGAGTAACAAAGCCCCCTCGTGCTAACAGATTTCTTACGAACGCGATTAAACCTAGTCCAATTTGATGTCTGTGTTAGGTAAGTGTGCCAGAAAAAATGACACAAGTTCGTTGTCCCAACAGATCGCAAATTCTTTACTGCGAGACGATTAAACCTCGGCGAACTTGATATCTGTGTTGGAAAAATGTGCTACAGCTGTAGTGTTCGGTTATAATACGACTCTGTATGAATACGCATGCTTGCCGTTTCATTAGAAGTGTAGTGGAAAGATGTGATGTTGATAAAATAGGATTGAATTGGTAAACTCCCTTCAACGTGGGAAACCATGGATAATAAAAACAATCTTTAATTTCAGGAAGGTAGTAGGAAAGCAATAGTTTGTGTTCTTGATTTTGTTAAATTGTTTTCAAATGCACAATCTTTTGAGAATTGAACGTATGCAATGTTACTACTATGATAAATGTTACATACAACGCATGTAGCATGTATATAAGTTGCATATAGCATGTATACATGAAGAATCGAATGATTACAAGCATGAATACATGCTACTATCACTGCAAAGAGGCTTACGTAGTCCTGCGTCACTTATATATGCGGTCGTGTATTGTACACAACCCCTCTGATTTTTAGTATTAGTCCAAAGTGTAATATTCAGTATGCAGAAACCCGAATCAATTCGCCCTTCACGTTATCGAGAATAAAATATTTAAAATGAGACAATCAAAATGATAACAATATTCCTTTGCCACCCGGACGGCACAAGAAGGCCAGATCATGGAGTTAATTATTGTAATGGCTAATGCTGGATTTTTTGGTGTGCTTTCAGTGTATAAAGACAAAAACAGCATGGCAGGAGTATTTATTTTCACTTTTTGGGTGCGCAGAATTAGGAGCAAACATGCGCAGAGTTAGGAACATGGGCAAAAAAGTGCGCAGAATTAGGCACCGTGGATAAGTGTACAAAACGAAAAATATACTCAATTGTTGGTCGACTTATAATTCCCATATTTTTTCCCAGATATTATAGACTGTAGCACTACACGTAGCTGCTATCCACGTTGTTTATTTAAATCCTTAATTACTTAGAATAGCGGAAGAATCATAAAAATGTCTTAACTGCGCAGAATATGGTACGTTCACGGTAGTAGAGATGTAGATGCACATACTTTGGTACGCTCGTAACATATGGCAACGATCTAGACCGCGAAGTAAAATGACGCATTGCAGCCACGAATCGAGCTTTCTTTGTATTACGTAACCAGCTGAAGTCCCGAAGGTTGTCAACTCGCCAATAACGCAAATTCAACAGAACGTTAATGCTCCCGGTAACCTTTTACGGGCATGAATCATGGACGCTGAAGGAAGATGATCAAAGGGTGCTTGGGGCTTCTGAGCGTAAAATTCTGCAATCAATGCTTGGTGTTGGTAAAAATACGTATATTTATACGTATACGTATACGTATATTTTACACGAAAATTAATTCGATTCCGAAATTGATCATCAATACTGCCGAGTGAATAAAATTTCCCTGATTGAATTTCGAAATTCCCTGATATTCCCTGATTTACCTGACCAAAAATGAATTCCCTGATTTTCCAGGAAAATGACCACATGAAATTTATTAATAGAACAGTCCACTTCAAGGTAGCCGCTAACGCACTACCATTAGGGGAATCTGGTTGGTTATGATCGCAAGCAAAGAGCTCTCTGTAAAAAGATATAAGGTACCCTGAGGCTGGGACGTACTGGGACGTACGGCGTAAGTGGGAACGGAGCTCATAACTCGTTTTAACCTGATTTTCTCCAACTGAACCTTTCTAGAAATGAAAGATACAACTCCAACGCATACATTAAAATTATAGTTTAATTATAATTAGCTTTCCAAGCACCAAAATTGAACTTTTAATTTGGGTGTCGTTTTCCATTTGTGTTGTAAATTGGACGCACCTTTCTATAAATGATATTTTGGCCACCGGTTTTACGCAAAAGTATATGTTTTTCTGACAGTAGGTAAACATGATAAGTGTATTAACAAATTACACCCGAGAACTAGTTGTTTAATTTGACGAACGGCATTAAAAAATGGGTCGAAATAAGGTCGGCACTTTAACCCTCTAGTTCCCAACCCTGCCAATTGGCGGGCTTCAGGAAAATCGTTATACAGTAGAGATTTGTATAACGCGGATTTGTAGAACGCGGATTTCTATAGCGCGGGTACCACGATATTTCTATAACGCGGTTTTCCGCGTATAACAAATACACGTAGCATATGGATATTGAGTTAATTGGGACTAAATTCGAATTTTGAGCGATTTTGAACAGATACAACCGTGGTGTCTTTTAAGAAGTTGTAGAGCATATAACAGTTGACTCTCTAAGTGATACACGGAAACCACAAAGTTACGGGTTGGCCCGCTGGAGGTTCCGGAATATCCGTTGAAATTTTCGTATTGGTAAGGTTGGTTAAAATTGGTAAAATATTTTTGAAGTAACTAAGGTCGGGTAATTGGTAAAAATCAGAGGGGTTGTGTACAAGACACGACCGCAAATATATAGGTGACGCAGGACTACGTAAGTCTCTTTGTAGTGATAGCAGCATGTATTCATGCTTGTAATCATTCGATTCTTCATATATACGTGCTAAATGCAACATATATACATGCTACATGCGTTGTATGTAACATTTATGTTACTAACATTGCATACCTTCAATTCTCAAAAGATTGTGCATTTGAAAACAATTTAACAAAATCAAGAACACAAACTATTGCTTTCCTGCTACCTTACTGAAATTAAAGATTGTTTTTATTACCCATGGTTACCCACGTTGAAGGGATTTCACCAATTCAATCCTATTTTATCAACAGTACATCTTTTCACTACACTTCTAATGAAGCGGCAAATTTGCATATTCATACAGAGTCGTATTATAACCGAACACTACAGTTGTAGCACATTTTTTCAACACAGATATCAAATTCGCCGAGGTTTAATCGTCTCGCAGTAAAGAATTTACGATCTGTTGGGGCAACGGATTTCTGTTATTTTTTCTGGCACACTTCCCTAACACAGACATCAAATTGGACTAGGTTTAATCGCGTTTGTAAGAAATCTGTTGGCACGAAGGGGCTTTGTCATTCTTTCTGGCGTACTTCCCAAGCAAGGACATCGAAATGGTCTAGGTTTAATCGCGGTTTTAAGAAATCTTGTTGAAATGAGGGAGCTTTGTGACTTGTTTTGGCTTGTTTTCCCAAGCACAGATATCAAATTGGTATAGGTTTAGACATCGTAAAGAATCTTCCAACCAATCACGAAGCGAGAATTCTGGTAAAGCATAGGTTCATTATTTTCAATTTTTCAATAGTTCAACATCAAGAATCCATACTTTTCTTCATTTGGGTCAATTCTTAGAAGATTTTCCGATCGATTGGTGTAAGAATATTGAAAATCGATCGGAAAACCGCTGAGCTATTAGCGCTCAAAACCTTTCATTTTTCGTGACGCTCGCATTTTTCGATTTTTTTGAATGACACTTTATCTCAACACTTGCCGTAAGACGTAGTCCTACGTCAAAAAAGTAATAAATAAGTGACCTTAGGAAGCCATAAGGTGGTCCTCCGGAAAATTCAGAATATATCGTGAATATTTTGAGTGCAATTTGACTATAGTCTAGTCTACTAGTCTACTATAGAAGTATATTTCGACTATTTGTGACTCAATTTGGCCATTGGATGGTTCACCGGGAGAAAATTCAAAGCTTACCTGAAATTGGTCACTGGAAATGCAAATGTTTTTAATTTGTAACAGTTCAAAATGAAATGGAATATCAGCAATCCTCAACTAAATAGGCCACTCACGACTCGACGTGGCCGCCAAAACGTTTACTGGAAAATTAGGTTTTGTCGTCAAAGTGTACAATAAGTGAAAATTCATATTGAAGTCCGCGCTACAATTTGAAAAAGCTTTGAAATAAAACATTTCGGATTCAGAAACAGAAATGATGCAAATACTGCA